>NW_027094115.1:3282198-3571277 GCF_029207755.1 Chamaea fasciata | reverse complement strand
GCTTTCAATCCAAGGAATTCAAGCTACTGGTGAATGAGAAGAGCTCAGCCAATTTCGAAACCTTTTGCACTTAATTCCTGGGAATTGTGGTTTCTCAGCCAGGGTGGCCTTTATTCAGTGATCATGAGACAGCAGCAAATTGCTAAAAACGAGTTCAAATGACAAAAAAGCAAAAAAAAAAAAAAAAAAAAAAAAAAAAAAGCAAAGAAAGGAGGATCCCTGTGCAGAAATCACTGCACACAAACCCCCATATTTCACTGTAAAGATGTATTTCAAACCAATCCAGGGAGATTAAAGTTGGCAACTTTGCAATAAGCTGATTTTTCTCTCTTTTAAGTTAATGCACGATAGATCCAACTCCGGGCTCCCAGCATTCGAACCCTTTTCTCTCTCCCTTTTCAAGTGGTGTTTTTTTGAAAGGTACAATCAGCTGCTTTTGTTGCTTCCTGGTGTGAGTTAAAATCAGTGGCTGATACAACCTCTGCTGGAAGTGGGAAATGGAGCTGCTGTGTGCAGCTAGAGGGGGTTTGGGGAAGGTTCTCTCTGCCAGCTTTTCTTTACAGGTGTCTGGAGTTTTGTCCCTACAGCAACCGCGGAAAATAAAGTTTTAGGGGTCATAAATTTTTAAAAAATCAGAACGCCTTTCAGGTATTTTAAGGGCACTCGGAGAGAAAAATTGCATCTTGTCAGATCCTGAAGTTTTGCCTCCAATCTGGGCCGTGTAAACTGCAATTATAAAATCAGCTGGGCCACAAAGAGAAACAAAATAAAATCAGCTGGGCCACAAAGACAAATAAAACAAATGGATATTTTACAGTATGTGAATTATTACGGAATGACCTTTTGGTTTTTAATTTCTCTGCCTGCTCTGGCAAGTTGCCGTGTGTGAGAAAACATATTGATTAATTATTTTTAATGATATAAGAGAAAGGGCCAAAGGTCCAGATTTCAGATAATGACATCAGCATCAGCCCGGAGTGATGGCAACATCCTTGGCAGGTGGAGAAGTAAAATGGGAAGTAAAATTCCTCTGCCGAGCTGGGCTGTACAAAGAATGAATTTTTAAAAAATATATAGATTCTCTGTGGGTTGCTTGTCAAGGAGATGCTCAAATCGTCTCATCTGAATTAAATCTGACCATCAAAGGAGGAAATTCACACCAATATTTGCATACCACAACCTGCCACGAGTCCGACTCATGGTTGTGTATTTTCCTTCCAGGAGGGTCCTTGCACCCAGTGGATATTTGTCGCTGTAGGACATGAAAGACTCCAAATATTTCAGAAGGCAAAGAGCACAGAAAAAAGGCTTTTATTGTCTAATTCTCACTGCCTTTTATCAGGTGTTCCCATACAGACTTACCATGGTTGGGGAATATGAACGACACCTCTCTAATGGAATGGGTTAAACCAGAGAAACAGCAAAACACCACCTGGAGAAAGATTGTTTGGAGAAAGGAGAGTTGTTTGCCAGGATTGTTTTGAGAAGAAGTTTTCTTGGGAAATTTTTCCTTGGGAAAGAGTTAGCAGCTGCCAGCAGGATAAAATCTCTCAGACCCAGAGATATTTCCTTTGGAATATTTGAAAATCAGGTGTTTAAGGATCATTTGTTTCTGGCAGCTCTTGTTGGTGCCAGGTTCAGTGGATGTTAGATATTTGGATATTTGGATATTTGGTTGTGGGTCCTGGTACAGGGCTGCAGATATGAAAGGGAACCCCCTGAAATCCCATCATCCTTCCATTGGTGTGGGAACTGAAAACAACCTTGTTCCTGTTGATGGAATATAGGGAGGAATCTCCAGATGTACCAGTAAGGGTTGATCATTTTTTAACTGCATGATCCTGGGAGAAAATCCCTTCAGAAACTACTCCTCTGTCTGTATTTTGGTCTGTTTGTGTTTGTCCAGCTCCTGGTGCAATGCAGCCACCAACTGAAAAGGCTCCTGTGTCCAGGTAACAGTTGAAAGGCAACACTATTAAATCATAAAATACCAACTAAAATATTCCAGTCATGCAAATATTTTAATTTGAAGAGACTGAATATTCCTATTTTCCTCCAGGAAGACTTATTCAAAGCCTGAATTTAAGAACAACAAATTTTTTTTCTGCCCTGAAAGTCTAGACAGCAACTCCAGAATTAACTCCTAAGGATAAAGATTTAAGATCAAGATAAATGTTTTATTTCATTTCAGCCTGCTGCTGATCAGGAACACGAAACATTACCCACTATCAGCAGGGCTTTGTGTTTAAGTGAAAAGTCATCAGGAGGAACAGATTTTCAGGACGTTCCAAGAGCCATTCAGATGCTGCCTTTGACTTCTTGCCTCATTTCCTTTTTCCAGCGTGTGATTTTTAAAGAAAAGCAAAGCAATTTGCCCTTTTTGGATCATCAGCAACGAGGCAGTGAATCCTTCACCAGGAGTTAAAGCCAAGCTGCAGGAGTGCAGCTCGGAGTTGTCGCTGCTCACTGATGCCTGGTAAATTGGATAATGGTTTTCAGCTTCCTTTCATTGTTACAGCTGTTGGCTTCAATCTGGTTTGGTGGTTTGATTAAAATAACATTATTCCTCTAACTTGGCAATTGCCTGGTGTTGGGTGACACAGACTAACTCAGCTTTTTTCTTTTTCTTTTTTTTTTTTCCTGAGGAGAGTCGAGGATCTGCTCAAGAGGAAATCACCAACAGGCCCAGATACAGCAGGGCAGCAAAATCAAATACAGGACTTGAAAAACTTTACCCAGAAAAATCAGTGGAGAAGGAAAGCTGCGGTGCTTCATGCTGGTTTTAAAACCCCTTCACCCAACCCCACTGTCGCCCCGATCTTTTTCAGCCTTTTGGTGTTTGCATTTTTGTAGTGGAGTTTGCAGATTTTCACATAAACAAAGTGACGTTGTTGTGCACTGTCCTTCTTGTTTATCATTCCTCTCTTGAGGAGGGACAACTGATGGACTTCTGGTTTGACCAGTATGGTTGGAGAGGTGGCAACCTTCATCCTCCAATCCATGGTCACGGTCCACAATCTCTACAAACCAAAGTAGAAAAATAAACTTCTCTTTTTGCCCTGACGACTTGACTGTGTGCGTGTCGTTCATTTTGTCACCTCACCCCTTCTCCATATTTCGGTCTCATTGCACAGGGAGGGAGGACAAGTTGCCATGGTGCCACTGTCACCAGGCACCAGTTTAGAAATCTCCTAAAATCTCCTGGAATTATCTGAGAATTAAAAAATAAAAATACTCTAAAAAGTGTGACAGCAAGATGAGGTGAACTCTCGTGTGTTAACCTCTAGAAGAAATCAAAGAACGGTTAACAGAAGTGCAAATAAAGATGAAAAAACTCTTCTCCAAAGACCAGGGGCCGTTATTTTTGTCTTTGTGGAATACATCAGTTCCTTTGTGCCAAAGGAAATGGGCAGAGAAGGGGAAGTTGGGCAAAGAAAGAAATATTCTTCCCATTTTATGGCCGGGGAGTTTTAGCACAGGCACTTGACAGAAGTTCCACAGCCTCATCTCGGAGCAGCCAGGATGGGAATTCAGATTTAGTTCCAATAAGCAGCTTTTATCACAAGAATGTTTTTCTTCCTTTTATAACTCGTAGCATCTACATAAATAACCAATAAGCCTTTTAAAATGGGATCTCTCTTTTTCTTCTTCTTCTTCTTCTTTCTTCTGTTCCATTTCCAATTCGCAGCCTGGTTACATTGGCCAGTTTATTATCTCAGATGTTTACTTTGCACTATAAACGGAAATGACTTCTTTCCCTTCTTCTTCATGTTTCATGGTCATAATATCCTCCAGTGTTCCATTATCTCCCGGTACCTAGGATAGATCAAAATCTTATGGACTCGCTATTTTGTAATAAATTAAATTGGCTGTAATAGAAAACTTAAGTAGCTGTAATGGCTTTTTATAAGTAATGGGCAAACTGGATTTTCTGTATTTGAAATGGATTTCTAAATAATTTATCATCCTATGTAAATTCGTGTAAGAATGCAGGGAATGAGAGGGGGAAAATCACAATCCGTTGTCATTGTGGAGAGATTGTGTATTTATGGGGACACTGTTCATTAATTTTTGAGAACAGAGCTATTATTTATCAGGCACATTCTTGATTCCATGCTGGTCACACTGCAGTCACTTAAGGCCTCTAAAATCATGCTGGAAAAGGGGAAAATGTCAGGGAAATTTGGACCAAATGATGCCTTAAGCATCGACGGAGATAAAAATCTCTTTTAAATTTATGCCAATTGTCAGGCAGAAAATAGGTTTACCTATAGTGGGAATTTGAGGAGCCTTCTAAAACATTCCAAGCGGAAAGATTCTGTTGGAGTTCTCGTGATTCAATTACAGTTTCAACATCAGTCTTTGTTGCTCTCATATTTCACCACAGCAGAAGTATTGATCAGAGCACAGAAAGTATCGGTGATCCATCTCCAGCTGCACTTTTGTGCCTCTGGTTTGTGTTTAAGTTTGATGACAAACATTTTGACACCGAGCTGATGAGCTGGCTGATAAATACCTGCTCCTCTGCATGCTAAATGTCATAAACTCAGTGCACAGCACAATTCCCTGCTCACCTGCTCATCTGCTGCAAAAAAACAGGAGAGGGAAAAGTTGGGGAGCAGGGCAGAGGCATGGAACGGGCAAAGAGTAAAGCACAGAGGGACAAGTCTCACCACACGGAGCCAAAAAAGTCTGCCAAGGCACTGTTTGTGAGAGAAGGAGGAATAGAGGAGTCAGAATAGGAAAAAGAACAGGAAAAGCGGAAAAGAATACAAAATTTGAATTGCAAAGGTGGATTGCCCTCTCCTACTTCTCATTCTTCATTGCCAACGGAATGAAAGGCTTCCCTTGTGATGTGGTTGTTGTCTGAGAACCACCAGAGATTGAAGGAGGCCTCGTGTTGTTTGTGCTCATCCCACACAGAGCAGAACTCTCACAGCAGGTGCAGGAAAATCTGGGGACCAGAAACACCCAAGGGCAAAACACCGAGCCAGGAAACCTCTGGGTTTCATTTGTGTGTCTTTGAATCAAGAGTGTTTTTTGGTGGCTTAACACAGACACCTTTCACTATCACAAATAAATATTTCCAAATTACAGGAAGTAATTAATGCACTGAAAATAATCAATATTGAAAACCTCACTGCAAGTAAAAAGTAGCACAGGATACGGAGGAGAGTGAATGAGCAGTAAGTTTAAATATGATTTTTTTTCTTTAAACCCCAATTCATTTACTTGATGCTGTGTTGTTGGTTGATTCTGGGCTCATTAACTTCCACACAAATCAGCTTTTTTGCCTCGTATAGACTGTGTGCTTAATGAATATTCTAAATTGGTGTTTTATTAATGCACTGCCTTAATTAGTGGGTAAAAAAGACTCCAAACACCTTTAAATTGTGTGATTTCCAGGGCAGCATGAGAGAAGCAGAAGGTAACAGTGAATTTCTAATTCCCTTCAGAAAATAAAAATCCAAAGTAATGGCTGCAGCTATTTGTGTCGGCCATAAAAATTGATATAACATGTGGTAAACCTCCTATTGGGTATTATTACAAATGATTGATTCCTCTCTCCTCCTCCAGTTTAGATGGTGCAGTTCTTACTGTACAAACAACTCATGAAAAGTCAACATGTTTTACAAGTAAATAATTTACAGCCACTCTGCAGAACACGGAATAATATTTTACATTAAGTGACATTAATTAGGGTGGAAATATTCACACGGCGAAGGGCTGGGAGATGGCTGCTGCAAAGGAAATTCTTTTCCTTGCAGTCTAAATGCAAATCAGAAGCTCGGGGAGTCACGACCACATTGCTCTGGAGGGAGAAATAATTCCCATTAAGTACCAGCTCTGAAATAACTCCAAGATTTGGGGAATGTGAGCCAAACTCAAGGCAGTGGCAGTCTCAGGCATTGCTGTCTTTGAAGGTTTTGGATGTGTTTGAGATTTGCTTTAATTAGGGGTGAGATTTATCTCATAGTTTTGGGTTTTCTCCCCCTAAACCCGTGGTTATCCTCAGCCACAGCGGCTCACCAAGTGTCTGGCTGGGATTGCTGTCACACACCTGGGATTTCATGGTTAGTGCAGATATTGTGGTTTGAAAATGTGCACCAGAAACACTCAAGGACTCCTGAGGTCATGCTGCTCAAAACTTCTGCCTAGAGCATGTTTCTCCAGAAGGAACTGGTGACTGATTGTCCACCACCTTGCATCCACTATCCAAAACTTCAGTTTTAGGAAATAAATCCTAAAATCATGGAATGGTTTGGGTGCCAGTCCAGCCATGGGCAGGGTCACCTCCCACTGTCCCAGGCTGCTCCAGCCTGGCCTTGGGCACTGCCAGGGATCCAGGGGCAGCCACAGCTCCTCTGGGCACTCAATCTCTGTGCCCTCCAGGCAGCTTGAAAAATAGATTGGAATTCAAAAATCTCACCTGTAAACTGAGACAGGAGAGGTGGACTTTTTTGATATATTGCAAATCAGCCAAGATTTGGGTGGGGGTTTTTTGTTGGTTTGTTTTTGGTTTTGGGATTTTTTTGTTGTTGTGTTTCTTTTTGTTTGTTTGTTTGTTTGTTTGTTTGTTTGTTTTGTTTTGGTTTTTGGTTTTTAGTTTTTGGTTTTTTGTTGGGTTGGTTTTTTTTTTTTTAGGCTTGCTGCAGAATGAAGAGTTCTCCAAGTCCATCCCATGCAGTGAAAACCAAGCCCGGCATGTGGGTCAAGTCCTCCTCATCCTCATCCAGTGCAGTTCTGTCACCCTTGCCCAGCCTTGGACACTTCTCTGTTCTGACACTCAGCCCAAAATGAACGGGCCACTTGTCTGCTAGGCTGGGTTAAAAACACACATTTAACAAGTACTTTTCTCCCTTGAACTGCAACCAGCTTGATGGAATTGTTCTGCTTTTGCAGCACGAATCTGCTGAGAGCTGTGCGCTGCAGTGGGTTCTGTGTGTGTGTGTGTGTAAAAATAAACACCTGGGATAAAAAGGGTGATTGGAAGGGAAATAAAACCTCTTGACCAGATTTCCTGCACCTCTGTAAATGCTGTGCACCTCCATAAAAGGTGATTTCAGTGTTCTGAGCAGCAGGGCCTCAGTGCAGCATTTCTGCTCCAGAAAACTTAGGATTAAAGCATGTCCTGACCTGGATAAAAGGGAGTGGGAGGTGATGTTATGCATAGAACCCGTATAAAAATGTCTATATGAGTGTAAAACAATAAATCATTAAAATTAATAGAAACTTAAAAGGAAAAATTAATGAGGGGGAAAGAGATCTGGGTCCTGTATTGGGGAGGAAGATCTCGTTTGGGGCAGGAAACCTTGCTGAGCTCCTTAATTTCCCAGCAGGTTCCTTAAAAACCCACCCAGCCTGGAGTCTGAGCTGCTGATAGAAAGGTCTGGACTCCCAAGTTCATGGGCAAATTGATTTTGGTTTTTTGTACCCTGATAAATGCTTTTGAAGCAGTTGATAGCAGGCTCCAAAAATTGGAGAAATAATTTTTGCAAACTTCACATTTCAGTGCTTGAAGTACAAAAAAATCTGAGTATAAACTTTACTTTTTTTTTTTTCCACGTGATGATTTGTTTTATCTTGGAGTTAATTTTAAATCTAATCAAGCAATATTATTCTCTGAATCATCACTTAGAAAACTGGGGGAAAAAAGAGCTTTTTTTTTTTTTACTTTTTTTCGCCCTCACTTTCACCAAGTTCTAAATATTTAGAACAAATAAACACAATTACCCCTAATGAAACTGATATGTCATTGCTGGGGAACAGAAGAATTTCTTCCCTGGAAACTGGGAAGAGTATTGCTGCCATGTAATTTTCTTCCAGACATTGCGAGGAATCTGGATGATTTACTTTGGGATTTTCTTCCTCTTTAAACCTCCCTCAAAACCAGATTTCACACATTAGACATAAATTAAGCTCTAATATCTTGAAAATAAACAGAAATTAGAGGGGAAAAAAACCCCAAATATGGCTGCTGCTAATTGCAGTTAAATATCCTCCTACATTGGCACTTCATGATTGGGTTCTCCCGTGTTTGTACTTGGGGATGTTATAAATTAAATGTTCACAGTGCCTGTAGCAGTAATTTGTATTAGAAAGAATTGTAGCAAATATCTGCAGATATTAGGATAATGTTAAGGAACTGTTTTATTGCCTGACATTCTCTGCTCAGGTAAATGAGAGGGGTGTTTTGGAAGGATGGAAATGGTGGAATTTAATTGAGACCATTTGTGCCAATTCTTCGGATTCTTCATGTGCTGCACGATTTGAGGTCAGTAGCAAGGTGCTGAAAAAAACCAAAAATGTTTAAATTTAAACTTTTAACTTGGAAATACTAAACATCAATATATTGTTTTGTGACCACTTTGGGTCCACCTTGGGTGTAGCCCTGGCCTGGCTCTTGTCCTGCCCAAGGTGAATCCTTAAAGACCTTTTAATAAATCTCTACTTTATTCTCCAGCTCTGTCCAGTCTCTCTTCCAGGTCAGCCTTCTCAAGGCGTCACTGTCTCCTTCCAGTGTCCTTTCCACCTTGCAAACAGAGCATCTCCCATCCCGGACACTCCTTTTTCTCCCTGTCAACACAGACATAACATTTTGCTGTTGTAAAACCATCACTTTTGAGGCCAAAAGCACCTTTGGATCTTCCCTTGGTGTTTTGACAAAATAAATCAAAGCAGCAGGGAAAAAAAAAACCCCAAAAACACAGGAGGGAGGGTGTCTCGTTTTGCTTCTTTCTCCTCTTTCTGCCAGAATGAAAATCTGTTCCTCAGCTCTGTGTCTCCTTGCTCCCACCATTGACCTTCCACTGCTGGCTCCAGAATCCTGACAGCTCGTTAGAACCACGAGAGGCTTTGCATGATCAGAGCCATAATTCCCAAACCACTCCGCGGCTGGAAGTAACTTCAGGAGCGTTATTTATTCAAATTACAGGCATGAAGGACCACATGGGAAATATGGAAGAGTGCCTCCCGTAAATGACAGCTTAGGGAGAGTTTCCAATTGCACGAGACAGCTGTATCCCGAAACTTAATCTAATTACTGGAGTGTGGTGAGAAATGTCACCCTGAATCAAAGTGATCCCGTCCTCCGTGCTCATGGTGAGCTCTGACTTGCATATGGCCACGTTTGGGATAACCTTTAAATCCAAATTCCAGCTCAGGGCTGATGTTGTGCCTTTGGGATCGGGGGAATTTGAGCATGAGGAGTTTCACCCTTGCTCGGTGTAGCCCAGCCACACAAAGTGCAGGGCAGCCCTTGCCTGGGACATGTGGGACTTGTGGGACATGTGGGACATGAGGGGCGTGTGGGACAAGTGGGACATGTGGGACATCTGGGACATGTGGGATGTGTGGGACACGTGGAAGATCTGGGACATGTGGAACATGTAAGACATGTGGGACCTATCGGACATGTGGGACATCCCAGCACACAAGAGCAGAGAAACCCTCCGTGCGTTCCCCTTTTCCAAACCCCGTCCTTCAGACTGTTTTCCAGTTGAGCTCCAGGGCCGTGAGGAGGGAAGGGGCTCGCCAAGCTCTGCTCTGCCACCCCCATATGCTTCTTTCTGTTCTGCTGCACATGAACAGCCCACTGATGGCTTGAAATGTTGAGCTTCTGGAAGGCCCCTCGTTTTCAGCTGCTGGTGTGTGCCAACAAATCTGAATATTCAATCAGATGGAAAGCAGCAGCTCGAAAACATGCAATCTGCTCCAGGCTGGGATGCACAGCTGCCTGTGCTGGGATGCACATCCTTGGCTGCCACCAAGGCTGTCTGGGGAAACAAAAGAGCACGTTTTGAAAGCTCACAACACTTTCTGTTTGGGCTTTTTTTTCCTTCCCTCACTTGTAAAGTGCTGAATTGGCTGTGCTGAAGCCAGCAGGTTCTTGGTTTTCCGTGAAAACAGATTTAACAGGCGCAGAAATGCTGGATTCACTCACCCCGCAGAGCTGACGTGTTCCCAGCCCTCGGTACTGACAGCACCTTTCCTCCTGAGAGGCACAAATGTAATTGACTTTCTGTAGCTGCTGGTTTCCCAGAGAATTCAGGGAGTCAAGGACACGCTCAGCAACTCAAGGGCTCATTTCAGAGACAGCAACCAAGCAGGGATTGTGTCAGTGCAGAACACGGGCACCTGATGCTGTTTTACACCACAACGACACGGACTCTGAGATTCAGAAAGCTGAAAATTACTCAGAAAATTACTCCTTTATTTTTGGGATGTGTCTCCCTTTTATACTATTTCACACAGACCAATTGGATTGGTGACACAAAGACAAACCTCTTCACTCACATTGGTCAGAGCAGAGGGACATCTAGAAGTCCCTCCTAGGAAAAGGAATGAATAACAAAGGTACAGTTACAAAAACATTTCTTCTGTTTACAGAAAAATTCCCCGGGAAAAGAATTTGAGAAAAACAAAACACCTCAGGCACAAACCAGGGCTACAGACAGCCAGTTATGCCAACAACAGGTGAAAGCTGCCAGGACCTGCTGCTGGCCTGGGACAACCCCGGGCCGGGTCTTTGTTGAGAAACAGGTTTAAAAACAACATTTGTGTGTGGCAAGGGCAGCAGACCTGCATTTCAAGCTGCTGAGGAAGCCTGTGTGCCAGCCTGGTGTTTTTTTAATCAAAACAGGCTTGAAAAATGGAATAGGTGCAGATGTGTGTGCTCAGACTGTGAGCTGGGCTGATGATTCCTGGGGCTTGGTGCTGCTCAAAGCACCAGTGGCTGCCGCAGGTGCCTCTTGCATAACTGAATTGTTCACGTGGCAAAAGAAAACTCTGCAGAAATAACCTATGTTCTGATTTTTAAAAAAAATAATACCTGGATTTCTGCAAAGCTTTCAACAGCCAGGCCAAGGACCTCTCTTTTCTGGACAGATCTGGGTCACACAGTGGGGTAAGGTGACTCTGATGGATCGAGGTTTCCCCTGTTCATCATTCCTGTTGTAACAATTTGTCCAGTCAGTGAAAATTGTGGGATGAGCTTCTGTTGATGGTGTCAGGAAGATTAATCCCCAAATGCCAGAGGTTTGTGTCCAAAAAGGAGGCAGAGGAGTCCTGTAGCTTTATTTGAATAAAGGGAGAGGCCATGGGGCATTTCCTATGGGGTCTCTCCAATTTTGGAGGATGCAGCCTCCTGTTTATCCCAATTTCCTGGCCCCATTTCCCTCTCCCCTTTCCCCTCTCTTTCACCTCTTTGAGAGGTGCAGATTTCCCAGAGTGCCCAACACCTAAAATTTCCCAGAGACAGCAGGGAAACTCCTTTTACAAGCACCAGCCCAGGCTGCTTTGTTGTAATCTCACTGTATAAATCTGCTGGTGGCTCTTTAATAACCCCAGCTCCCTTCCCACAGGGTGACACTGCTGAAGGAAGTGTTACAGCTCCAGGGACTCCTTCCCACAGACTTTCCAGAGATAATTACCTCAGCAGGGATCGAATCCAAACAGATGCACTTTCCCCCTTGTTTTAGCAACTTCAGAGCCTGCACTGGCCTCTCCCTCTATTGACAAGTGCAATTTTTTTTTCCCTGCTTTTTTAGAGTCATTAAAACAATTAGGGTTTGATTCATAAGAACTCTCCACTGACTTCGAGATAATTGCAAGAATTATCTCCACTGAATTAAACTGGAGCTGCAGCTTCACCTGGGAAGCAGTTGCTGGATGGGCTGAATTATCCCCACGTTCTCAAATCACTAAAATCAGGGTGCAGACAAGAACTCTGAGATTAAATCCATATCATCTGGCACCAGGCATTAATTCAGTCAGCCTGACTGGGGCAGGAATTGCCTCTCTCATCATCTGCTGGGGCTGAATTCCAGATTCCTGGTTTCAGGGAATCCTGAAATTTAATCCCGAGTCCAGGATTAAGGGGGAATGTAACAGGAAAAAGTTGCCTGCTGTTCTTCACTGAGCTCCTCAAAAACCCCAGGGATACCCAAAACCTGACTTGCGTGTGTCTAGAGCAGCAAAGATTTCTTTCCTCAAATTTTTTTTCCTGATTTTTGTGTTCTACACTTCTTGTTGAAGAACTCTTCAGAGTTCTTCAAAGGTCCAGAGTTCTTGGAGCTTTTAGTTCTGGTTGTTCTCAGCAAACCTTCATCTCCTTCCTTTGCAAGAAGAAAAATGGAAGAAGTCAAGTCCTCACTAAATTCTGTTGTTTTTTTATTTGCTCCAACAGATGAGTAGAGTTTTTCCAAAGACAAAAAAGGGCCCACCAAGGTTGTAAATCTTTGGATTCAGTTTTCTATTCGAAGAATTATCCATGTGTTAGAATAAAAAGCTGGCCAGTGGGATGTGGCCTCAGTGTAAATGAGATTGGTTTCTATTTCTTCTCCCTCTTCTCTCCACTATTATTTAAACAGATGTTGCAGTTATTTTCCATTACATGATTGTTTTTAGCTTGACCAATGGGAGGGGAAAAAAACGCACAAACCCAAGCTGGAACAGGAATTCTATTTGAGATAAATAACACCATAAAGATGGTGCAAAATAATTAATATTACTATTCCATTTAATAGGCTGGTATTAAATATATTCCCTTTACAGTGTTACATAAGTAACACAGTAAAGCGAATATATTTAATATATATTTATATACTTAATATATAATATATATTTATATGCTTAATATATTTTATATATTCTTTATTTAGTGTCCTCTTCTCCCACTTTTTTTATTTGTTTGGCTTGTGCTTAGTATATATATATTTATATATTTTATATTTTTATATATTTATATATTTTATATATATTGTTTATTCTTTATTTATTGACCTCTTGTACCACCTTTTAATTTGTTTGGCATATGCTTTTAGGTGCCTGCTCTTTATGATCACCCCATAATTAGAAATCTAAACTTCTCTGAAGCTGCAGTTATGGGTTCAGGGGGGTTCTCTGCTGCTGGAAATTGTCCCTGTCACAGTGAAGGCCAACCTTTGTTCTGGGGTCATGGTGAGGATCTGGCAGGTTTCTGCAGGGTGACATTAGAAGGGATTCGGGGTTTTTTATCTACTTCCTGAGGCAAATCCCATGGATAATCCCATAGTGCACAGGCAGCAGGGGAGGTCCTATGAGAATTTATTTAAAATAAAACCTCAAATAAATAACTCTGAGTTGAGTCCTGAGCTACTCAAATGTGGAATCACAGAACAGAGTTTGAGCCATTTCTCTGTGACCAACCAGGTGCCCAAATCCCACCTCCTGAACCCCATCCAGGGGGTGGCTTTAACAGGGACCCTCATGATCATCCAGTTCCAAATCCCCACTGACACAACAACACAGACTCCGACCTTCAGAAGGCTGAAAATGACTCCTTTATTTTTTGGGATGTGTCTCCCTTTATACTATTTCACACAGACCGATTGGATTGGTGACACAAAGACAAACCTCTTCACTCACATTGGTCAGAGCAGAGGGACAGCAAGGAGAAGTCCCTCCTAGGGAAAGGAATGAATAACAAAGTTACAGTTACAAAAACATTTCTCCTGTTTCCAGAAAATTCCTTGGGAAAAGAATTTCAGAAAACCAAAACACCTCAGGCACAAACCAGGGCTACACCCCACCACGGGCAGCGACATTTTCCACTGGGCCGAGGTGCTCAGTGCCACATCCAACCTCTGCTTCCAGCCTCCCCTCCCACAGGAATCCTCCTCATCCCTGTTTGCCTGTTGTTCTTTGTCTTTTCAGTGGATTGAGGAGCCAAATTTTGGATCCATGTTCTGCGCTCCAGGCTCCCATTGTCACCTGGGCTTTGTGGCTGGAGCTGAGCTGGGGATAAGCAGCTTAGCCCGGAGCAGTAATTGAATCAAAGCCAAATTCCCAGGCCCAGAAGGTTCATCCCTGTTTAAACAAAGAGCTGCAGCAACACCTCTGGATCTGAGCTGAGGAGGAGGAGATGAGTCCTTTGGAATTGAATCCAGTGGGGAGATTGTGTGTCCTGACAACTCTGAGCTTTCCAGTAAATGTGTTTTTGTCACTGTGGCTCAGAACAGCGCTCCAAGGATCACTCTGCAAGGCTGGAGGAGAATAAATCCCTTGTCATCACCTCAGCACGGCAAGTTTCTGCCTTCAGTGGCCACTTTTAGTCATCCTAATTTTCCAGCAGAATTGGATTTGTCTCCTAAGGAGATAACGATCTGCATTCAGCCCCGCACTCCTCCCCACGGAAAATCCTGACCTCGATGCCTTTGAATGGAGATGACAAGTGCATGGAGAAGGAGAAAAGGAAGAGGAATAAATCTGGGATTTTGTATTCCAGTAAGGGAATGGGAATAATCAGGGATTTTGTCTCCCAGCAAACTCAAACCATCCCGTCGCTGCATTCTTTGCTGAAGATCTGTGGGGTGTTTTGGAGAAATGGGAAGAAATTTGAAGGGAGCTGCAGACAGCTAAAAATAAAAGGGCTTCACTGTTTTCTTATAGATTTTCCTGCGAGATAAAAACAACCCACACCCACCCCAGGAAAACCTTCAAACAAACACAAAACAGCACTGAGATTTCTTGAGATCATGGAATTCCAGAATGGTTTGGGTTGGAAAGGACTTCAAAGATCATCTCATTTCACCCCCTGCCATGGACAGAGACACCTCCCACTGTCCCAGGTTATCCCAACCTGGCCTTGGGCACTTCCAGGGATCCAGGGGCAGCCACAGCTCCTCTGGGAATTCCATCCCAGCCCCTCCCAGCCAGGAATTCCTTCCAGGATTTCTCAGTTGCAGGTGTAACCTCTGAAACGCTTCTTCCACTCCTTTATTTCCAACTGCTGCTTGCTTCAGTTTGTGAATTGTTGATGAGAAATGGAGTTTGTTTTCCTGGATTCCAGCAGGGAACTGATTCAGTCCTGCAGCCTCTGGAGCAGAGCGGACGCCAGCCTGACAAAGGGATTTGCAGTTCGAGTGCCCCTGTGACTGGGATTTTAAACTGAAGCCCGATTTTATTAATTCAAAGTGGAGCATTCTACCTTTGCTCTGTGTGCAGCAGCTTCACCTGCCTCTTTGCCTGAACTGTCTGTTTTTAATCATCTGTAATTATTAAAATTTTATGCTTTTTGATTGTGTATCTGCTCAGGAAAGCAAAGATGAAAGTCAGCTGTGGCAACGTTCTCCTTTCCGTTTATTCAGAAGGCCTCAGGAAACTAATGAGATTTATTCTGTGAATTAGTTTATAATTGTGCTTTAACTGCACTGTGACATTTAATAATGTCAGAAGGATTTTGCTTTAGGCAAAGTGATTTCAGCCTCTGTAGAAAATTAATTACCACGTGTGTGTGTGTGAGCTAAGTGGTATTTTCAAGGTTAAGCTGCTTCCTCATATTTTGAAGAGAAAAAAAATTGCACTGAAGACGTGGATGGAGCTTCCTGCCTCCCTGACAAGCAGTGTAAAGTCATCACAAACCAGATCCTGTTGTTGTTACAGAATTTATTTTTCCAAATGCAGCCTTAATTCTTGTGTTCTTGTGTGCCTGGTTTGGGCAGCTCCAGAGGAGCTGAGGGAGCTCCCCCAGCTGCAGCTCCACCGGCTGGCCTGCAGGAATTCCAGTGATTTCTCCCCAGAATCTCCTCCTCATGAGGAATATTTACACTAAATCAGATCAAAATAACCTGCTTATCTGCATGACCTTATCGGGCTGATCTCCAGAGGCTCCTTCTAATCCCAGCCATCCTGGGATTCTGTGTTGGATGGGTCAAACTGGGAATTCATACATTCTTGTCCCTCCATTTCACCAGAAAAATTCACCTCTCAACATCAGGTGGGCTTGGTGGTGTTCAGGGGGGGGAAGAAAGAAGGAGAGGTGGCTCATGAGTGGTTTTGTCTGCTCAGAAAAGAAAAAAATTGGGAGCCATTCCAGGTCAAACACTACCAAATATTGGTTTTGGAATGAGTCACATTCCCCCGCTTTCCTTTGGTGCTGGACTCCTCCAGTGGTGCTGCCCAAACCCCCCAATTTCTCATTAAACAGCCCCCCACCACGCACACACAGACTTTAAAACAGATGATTTCTCCCCAATCTTTAATCATCGGAAGTTTCATTATAATAACAACTTCAGGGTGCTTCCAATTAACTCAACAATAACTGTAGCTTGGGCTAATAAATGTTCAGCTGCGGGCCTGGGATTTATTAGCCCAGGAAAATGGTTATTGCCTCATAAACAGGAAGCACCTCCAGGTGATTTAATGACTCGTGTTCCTCTCACCCTTCATAAATTGGATCCAATAAACAGCTGAGATGAGAGAGATATTAAAAGTATAAACCCCAACAACAGCAAACTTTCCACTGGCAATTACTTAATGACGAAGCTGGGTTAATAAACCTTGGAAAAGTCAGTTTGTGACATCGCTGGATGACCTGGAGTTGTCACTCAAGGAATTCAAACAGTGTTGGGTAATTTTTATTTTATTCTGTGAGGAGCTGAATAAATAATTTGGTGACGTGCCTTTGCCATGAGCAGGATGTCCTGCATCCTTGTCCAAGGATGCACACATGCAAATGAGTTGGGAGTTGTTAATGAGGATAAAATCCTGCTCCTTTCATCAGGCAAAAGTGGATGGGAAGGTTGTGGGCTCCTCATCTGCTGTGTCATTTTTCAAATGCTGGGTAAGGAGTTACCAAAAAAAAAAAAAAAAAGGATAAACCAAGTTCACTGTGTTTTCTTTTTTTTTTTTCCAAATCTGTTCTGGTGAGCTCCTCTGGTCGTGCCTGAGGAGCAGCAGTTGGGGTGGCACAATCTCAGCTTTGTGATTATTTCAGTGTGATTATTCCTGTTGTCCCACACCTGCAGCCTCTGTCCTCATTCCTTGTGTTCTCCTGTCCTGCTGACAATAAGGACTTTGTAGTTTTGTAAACGGTGTGCCAAGGAGCACCATGGTGTTGAAATCCAACTTTTTGCATGGTTTAACCTCTCCTTGTAAGGAAGTTGAGGACTACAAATCCCACGGATAACTCTGTGAACAGTTCTGCACGGGGTTTCAACGTCAGCCTGCTCTTATTTCAGAATAATGAACATTTTTTACAATCTCACTTGAGAATCTGGTTTCCTTCTCTGTTTTCCTGGCCATTTTAATGTGGTGCCATATCACAAACTCCAGACTGAAGGCCTGTTTTGGAAGGTGTGTGGCCATCCACACTGTGGAAAAGTGTCTGAGATTTTCTAGAAAATTCAGTTTCCAAGTGGAACTTTGGATTCCACGAGATCTAGAAGCCCTTGTGAATTCCTCCCCAATCATTTCTGTGCCTCAGCAAGCCCAGACTTATTTCTGTCCACGAAGAATAAATGATACGTTTCAGAAAGTTTCATTAATATTGATGAGCTTTACATATGGCTGGTTAGTATTCAAAGTATTTCAATTTGTTAAACAGAAAGAGTTTCAACCATTAATTATGTTCTGGCCATTCCATTTTCATCAAATTGAATAAATCAATGTGTTGGAACAGAACGATGTGTTTGGACCAAAAATATCTTCGCTGTTTCTAAGTGGAAGCAGGACAAAAATGTCTTGCTCAGCGTTTTTTCCCTGCATTTGCATGGCCTCTGTTTCATGAATTTATTTTGTTTTCCTGAGGTTATATACAAATCTCTGTCCAAAAATGATATGCATGAGCTTTTTGTGTTGGGAATATTGCTCCTGCTTGCTTAAAGATGTGGAAATGAGGCAGAGAGAGGCTCAGGTTTACAGAAATATCTAACTTAGAGATGTCTGATTCCACCTCTGAGTAAATTAATACAGCCCAGACTTGGTATTTCAGCAAATAAAACATCTATAAATTAGGATTTTAATAAAAATCCATCAGTTTAACTGGTTTTCAGTTGTTAATGAACTACTGGTTGAATGGCAGGTTAATCTGGGCTGAAGTGAGGGGTATTTAAGACATGGGAAGACAGAGATGTTCTGGCTCCTGGGTCAGTTAAACCCTTCCAGGAAGGGTTTATTTAACCCTTTACCATAATTTAACACCCTGAATTAGCGTTTTGTGATGCCTATTGCAGCTGTGGAGAAAATAATCCTTTAATGTTTTTTTGGGGGTGTTTTTTGGTTCGTGGGGGCTTTTTTTGTGTGTGTGTGTGTGTTTATTTGTTTTGGTTTTGGTTTTTTTGGTGGGTTTTGGGGTGTTTGGGGGGGGTTGTGGGTTTTGGTGGGGTTTTTTTGTTTGTTTTGGGTTTTGTTTTGTGGGATTTTTTTGTTTTATTTTGTTTTTTTTTCGGGTTTGTTTTGTTTTGGGGGTTTTTGTTTTTGTTTTTTTTTGTTTCCCTGCAAAGATATCACTTTGGAGACTGAGGAAATTCCCCCCATGAGCCTCCTGCAGTTCCAGCCAAAGTCCTCCTGAAGGGACAGCCCTGCTCTGCCACCAGCCTGGAGTTAAAATCCAGCACCTTCCCATCCCACGCCTCAGGGTTTGCCTGGTGGGCCGCAGGAATTCCTGCCTGCCTGGGGCAGAGGGAACGAGGCTCAGATTTTAGGCAGGTTTTTCTCCTCCCAGCTCAAAGGCACCACCGGAATCATCGATCTCAGAGTTAAAATGTCAGCTCTGCCTTTTAAAAAAAGCGGTGTACAATAGAGTGCTGATTGCTGGAGAGCACCAATGGCCCGATAGAACGGGTTTCCCCTGCTCAATTATCCCAACACACTTCCATTGGCAGCCTCGGAATATTCTTCTTTCATTCCCCGCCTCCCCCCAGTTTCTGAGCTCTCTGTGTGAGTCTTCAGGCTGACACTGCAAATGACAGCAGCTCAATAGAAGAAAAGGGGCTGGAAAAGGACTTTTTATTGCTGTTCAGAAAGTGAGGGCTGGAAATAACTGGAAATCCTTGCTTGGAGCAGGGGGGTGGATCCGATGGCTCTGTGAAGTCCCTGCCAGCCTGAGATGTTCTGTGACTCTACAAGCTGGAAAAGGATGTGATGGTGGGAGCTCACAAAATCCTTTGAATTGGGAGAAGTGTTTTATTTTGTGTGTTTACAGTTGGCGAATTGTTCTACTGAAGGAGGAAAACTGACAGGGTTTGTTGTTGAGATCAGTAAAGCCTTTTTTCCATGATTTCTGTGGGTTTCTTCTCTCAGATCAAAGCTAAGACAATTACCAGGAGCCAGGTTCCTTTCTTGCAACCCAGCAAACAATTCAGGTGGTTCTGTTTCACAAGCAGTGTCATCAGACAGTGGGGTACAAGAATTATCCCCAGTTTTTCCTGCTCTTACGTTTTTGGAAGGGCTTGGAATGGGTTTCACAGACTTTGAGGAGTCCTTTTTACTCTCCTTTCCTGCACTCAAGTGCCCACACAGCACCTGTGGCCAGGTGTTGCTTTTATCTTCTTTTTGCCAGGGCCAGGATTAAATGCTCCAGATGGTGTTTCTTGTTCGGATTCAGATGTTTATTAATTCTTATCTGTATTACAGTCTCACAAATCAGGAGTTCTGCAGCACTTCTAGCTAACAAACTAGAAATAGAGCCCTGTCGCTCTCTCTACAAGGCATTTTAAGCACAAACTGTCCAATTAAGAAATGACACCTAAATTATTTTTGCTTTCAACCCAAAAACCAAACACCCATGGCCCACCATTTTTCTACCCAATTACAAAACACCACCCAGACCCAGGAAGAAGAAGGTGAAAAAGAAGGACTCAGCCTCAGCCCTAAGTCCTCCATCTTGCTTTATATAAATTTCTATATTCTAAACCCTTAAACTCTGAGTTTTGCACCCTGTGACATCACACACTTCTATGCAAACCCCACACCCACAATCCCAGCGCTGTCACTCAATTTTGGGAGCCTTTTCCCGGGTCTCAGGTCAATGCAGTGTTTGCTTGGGGGTCGGTGCCTGTCAGCACAGAAAGTCTGAAACTCTCAATGCCCAGGGTTCCAACGGCCAAGGTCACCCCAACCTGTGTTTTTCCCCTCATGTATAAAAAGATGCTTCCAAAAGGACCATGGAATCCAAAAAAATGAGAAACAAAAATCCTTATGGTTTTTTTTTTCCTATTAATGTGTTAATTTCTGTTAATTCCTAAGGATTTCCTACACTTTTCCACCAGAATGTATATCCAGTGCTTCCAACGGTGTCCAAAGCAAAGAGGAACTTGAAGGTGACCACATTTGTCAGATGTAATTTTTATTTCATACGCAGAGTATCCCAAAAGTGACATTATACGTAAAATGGGAAGCTGAAAGTTATAAAGTTTTCTCCGTACAAAACCACTCTTGTATCTACTGAGAGCCCTTCTGGCCTTGGAGGTGACATTTGGAAACTCGAGATTTTTTATATATTTTTAATATATTTTTAATATATTTTTATTCTGAAGGTCAGGTCTTCATGGAGGTAGAATTTGGACCAACAAATTTGTCACTCTGTGAATGAACCATAAAAGAAACTTCTTTTTTCAGTTTTGGTCTCCCAGGACAAGGAATATTCAAGGACATAAGAGAAGATCCATGATTTTATTTCTTTTTATCATGAATATAAGTGATTATTTTTCCTCTTTTTTTTTTTATTTTTTTTTTGTTTTTCTCCCTAACTGGGGAGCCGAACACTGAACATTTCCTCCTGAAGAGGATGCAAAAGCGGGGGAACACCTTTAAGCAAGGATTACAGAATGTGCAATAATTGCCTGGCATTTCCACGAGCCAAGGCTGGATTTAAGGGAAGCAGATTGTCCAATTCATCATCTTCCACGCAGCGTTTTTACTTTCAGCAGGGGACGTTCATCACGAGGCTCAGCGAGCCGGGGACCTGGATTCCCCACACGGACAGATGGTGTTTGAGACGCCTGATGAGAGCCTTGACTTTCTCTGAGTGTGGCAATGTCAGGAGAGGAGGCACATCCTTGGGTTGTTCTTCCTTTTTCCCCTTTTTTCCCTTTTTCCCCTTTTTCCCCCTTTTTTCCCTTTTTTCCAGGGGTGGCTGGTGTGGGGCAATGACGCTGTTTTACACCACAACGACACAGACTCCGACCTTCAGAAGGCTGAAAATGACTCCTTTATTTTTAGAATGTGTCTCCCTCTTATACTGTTTCACACAGACCAATTCCATTGGTGACACAAAGACAAACCTCTTCACTCACATTGGTCAGAGCAGAGGGACATCAGGAAGAAGTCCCTCCTAGGGAAAGGAATGAATAACAAAGTTACAGTTACAAAAACATTTCTCCTGTTGACAGAAAATTCCCTGGGAAAAGAATTTGAGAAAACCAAAACACCTCAGGCATGAACCAGGGCTACAGGGCATAGTGTTGGAAAATCCCAGCTCTACAGAGATGGGACAGCTGAGGGAAGTTTTTGAAGATTTTATTCCATTATCAATCTCGCAGAGTGGTGAGACACAAGATATGTAAAACTCAACGCCGTCCTATCAGAAGCCAAATTATTTCTTTGTTACAATAGATGTTATAAATGTTTTTCAGCCTTTCAGCTTTTGCCGCACAGTGTCGATAATCCTTCTAACACCAATCTGCCGCTGTAGGACACAAAGGAAAGATGAGAGGCTCCAAATATTTCAGAAGGCAAAGAGCACAGAAAAAAGGCTTTTATTGTCTAATTCTCACTGCCTTTTATCAGGTGTTCCCATACAGACTTACCGTGGTTGGTGAACAGGAACGACACCTCTCTAATGCCGTTGGTTAAACCAGAGAAACAGCAAAACACCACCTGGAGAAAGATTGTTTGGAGAAAGGAGAGTTGTTGGCCAGGATTGTTTTGAGAAGAAGCTTTCTTGAGAAATTTTTCCTTGGGAAAATGTTATCAGCAATTTGTGGGTACTTTACCATTATTATCAAGTACTTTTTCTTCCTCCCTTCTTCACATACAACATTAATTAGTCCTCAAATGGGGCTAATTAAGGGTTAACACCATCCCCTTCCTAAAGCCCTGGGCGGGCACTCACTGCTCCTGGAAGGAGGATAAACTATTACTGGGAATTCGTCAAGGTCTTTCATACAAGCACAAGCAATTAACATTAATTGTTTAAGATCATTCTCACTCAAGCTCACTCTGGTATTATTTTTCACTAATGAACATCGAGAGTTAATTAGTTCTTTCTGAGTAAATGTTTTAGACAGAAATCCTTTGTCTCAAATGAGGCTGGGCATGTGGGGACAGGACACGAATCAAACCTCAGAAAAGTTGTGTTGCACAGTATTTATGAACTGGTGGTTTGGTGGGTTTTGGTTTGGTGTTTTTTTTTTTGGTCTAAAAAGCCATTATTTTAAATTTAAGTAATTTTTTTTAATTATTATTTTACCTTAGCTTGTTTTGATAAATTGGAAGTATTTGATTGGTGTTTGTGCATCAGTTTTTACAAAGACAGAAACCTTTGAGCAGAAATAATTTCAGATTGCCCAGCAGAGGAGCAGAAGCTGCTGTTTCCTGTGACACACAAGGAGAGCAGGGCTGTGCCTTTGCTCTGCCCTGGCTTGGATTGCCAACCCATGTCCCCCATCCCACAGCTCTGACCTTTGCCAGTGACCCACACTTGTCTGAAACCAAAAATAATCTTTTTGTGAGGTAAAAAATAATCTTTTTGTGAGGCTTTGGGGCTCAGACTTGTGCCGTTACATTGGGAGAGCCTCATCTGCTGTGGTTGCCTGATGCCATTTTACACCACAACGACACAGACTCCGAGATTCAGAAGGCTGAAAATGACTCCTTTATTTTTGGGATGTGTCTCCCTTTATACTATTTCACACAGACCAATTGGATTGCTGTAATCAAGGTAAACTTCTTCACTCACATTGGTCACAGCAGAGGGACATCAAGAAGAAGTCCCTCCCAGGAAAAGGAATGAATAACAAAGTTACAGTTGCAAAAACATTTCTCCTGTTGACAGAAAATTCTCTGGGAAAAGAATTTCAGAAAACCAAAACACCTCAGGCACGGAACCAGAACTACAATTGCCTTTATCATTTTTAGCTGTTCCCTCACTCCTCAGGTGTGGAACATGGAATTGGATATTCATCATCCAGAAATAAAGCTAAATGGAACTGAGTGGAAGCCGCTTCTCCAAGGTGTTGAGTCTTCAGGCTGAGGCACAAAGAGCAGCTTTTTGATAATGCAGGTCACAAAAGAAGATCTTAATTTTCCATCTGAGATGCTCAGCTGCGTCCTGCTGTCTTAGTCATTAATGTAATAAATTAACTCCAGCTATAAATAAATCCCAAAGTTTAGCTCTTAATGAGGTCACGGAGATGGAAACAAAGGAGATGAATGAGTCAGAGGTGCTGAGGGCAGCCACAGACACGTCAGGAGTAAGAAACATCTTCTGCCTCCGATCATTCAAGGACTGGAACTGTCTGCTCCAATCTGCTCACAGGGGAGCAGCTGTTAGGTACCTAATTGGTGATAAAATTCCAGAGATTGCCCAGAAAGGAAGAGAAAAAATGGATGTGAGAGTCCCCTATGGTTGTGCTTGGGAGATTCCTGCAGAAGAAACAATTTTTGGATGTTACTGGCTCGCTTTAACAATGAACCCCCCCAGACCAAACAGAGGTTCCTCCTAAAAATCACACCCTGGACAGTCTTTGAAACCACTCTGGGAAGAAAGAGCAGCCCAGAGAAGATAAAGTTTGTGCTGATAAAGTTTTCTCTGTTGTGGGAAACTCCCTCTATCATTCCTTTTATGTTCATAAAGGCAGGAAAGTTTTATTTTTAAGGACAACTCCAGATGCCGTCCATCCACCCCTGAATAAAACAAACCCTCTTCCCACTCAGTTGTCTCCAACAAACCTCCACTAGAACCAGCAGAGGCTTTAGCAGGGCCTGGGCTCTTCCCTGCAGCCCCGGAAAGGCCAAACATCAGCACATCCAGCATCTGTCCTGGGTGGAATTAGGGTGGGACGGGGCAGTGACTTCATCCCACTGAGACCTTGTGTCGCAATGGGACATGAACTAAAGGTGCTTGACTCCAGCCAGAGGGCAGAAGAAATCAGAAGGTTTATTTACAATTCATTCAGCCCTTTTATAACACGCCGGGCTAAAGGCACGTTATTGGTCCACAGGACTGACACCTCTCCCTTTGGCTCAGGAACAGAAATAGCAAACAACTCCTGCTGTCATGGGAAAGGAATATTGTTCACACAAGGTTGTTTTGGGAAAAAGAAAAAGTGTTGAAAAGCTTCTCTTGAGAAGATCTAGCTCTTCTCAAGCTCAGAAAATATCGAGTCCACAACCTTGCCTGGCTCAGCCCGTCCTGGCACAGAGAAAAGCGTCAGTATGGCACAAATCCTATTAAGAACCAAACGAAAGGGAAGCTCTGCTCCCTGCTCCTTCCCAAGGACACACCATGGATCTCAGCTGGCTGGAATTGGCCATGGATCAGCTGCTCTGTGCTCAGTGCCTGGGATCTGAGCTGAGCTGAGCAGGGGAAGTGCACAGGGAAGACCTGGGGACATTAATGGCCATGGGGTCAGTGTGACCAGGCCCTGAGGTGGCCCAGGGGTGCAGAAAGAGGGAAAAGCCAGGAAAACATTCCCAGTGACATCAGCTTCATGTTGTGTCTTAGAGTGGCTGAAAATGGAGGATTTGGGCTGAACCTCCAGCTGAGCTGAGGGCACAGGGGTTTGGTGCAGCCATGGCAGTGATTTTTGGGGGGGATTTAGGTTAAGAAGAATTTAGGAAGCAGGAGAAGTTAATTAATCAAGGAGGTTAATCAAGGTGCTTGGACTGAGATCTCTGGGAATGCCAGGGAATCAGGGGGAATTTCCACTTCCCTTTCCATTTATGGAGAACATGAGACCCTTTGGCTTGGAGGACGTAAGAGCAGAGCGGGTTCTGCTCCTCCTCTTCAGAGATGCATTTAATGAGTGCTGATAAATGGGGAATTGCTACTAATGAAAAATAGGAACTATTTAGTACAATAGTAATTTACCTGGCCATTTTAGCCATTTCATTTCAGCAAACGGAATTTAACAGGTCTAGTGTTGACCTGGTTTGTTCCCAGGAAGTTTCAAGGAGCCGTTCCTGCAGTTCAGAGATCACGAACGGGCTAAAGGTGATTGAACTGAGGTTTGGACTTGTGATATAAATTCTGCACTGAAATGAATGTGTGCCTGAGAGTCAGGCTCAGGCTGGATATCTGAAGATGTATTTTGTGGTGCTCAGGTTTTGAGAAATGTGTGAGAGGTTTTTTTTGTTCCATTTCTCCAGTCAGTCCCCCGGGTCAGTTGTTTTGATGAAACTTGGCAGAACTATAAAACTTGCAGAGATCCCATCCTTGATTTTTTTTCTTTTTTTTTTTTTTTTGTAAATCACGGGGTCTTGTCAGAGTGTCAGAGAAGAGCAGAACTCGTAGACGAGACAAATATGAAAAAGGAATTTTTATTTTTTAACTATAAAGCTGCAAACAGCAAAGAGTTGTTCTGGTTGGCAGAAAAAGAAAAAAAAAGTGCAAAACGCTGTAAGTTTTGCTTTTATCTTGAGACCTGGAGGTAAAAACGCCTCGAGTTTGTTCATCCTGGAGGAGAGAAGCTTCAGGGTGACCCAGTTTTTGGTGTCAAGTGCCTGAAGGGGACAGGAGAGATGGAGAGAGACTACAAGGGATGGAGGGGCAGGACAGAGGGCAACAGTTTTAAACTGACAGAGGGAGAGATGGGATATAGGGAAGGAATTCTTCCCTGTCAGGGTGTGAGGGGCTGGGATGGAATTCCCAGAGGAGCTGTGGCTGCCCCTGGATCCCTGGAAGTGCCCAAGGCCAGGCTGGAGCATCCTGGGACCGTGGGAGGTGTCCCTGCCCATGGCAGGGGGGGAAATTAAGTCACTTTCATGGCTCCTTGCTGCCCAAACCACTCCATGATTTTGTGATCCTTGACAGGGAATTGAGAAATTGCCCATTTCCAGTGGCCGTGGTTTCCTTGCACGTCCAATTTTTGAGAACTTTGGTTCCTAAAATTGAATTGCGTGAGCACTGGGGCTTCAACATAATAATGAAATGTGTTTGTTCATCCCTTAATTCTCTTTGTTCTCTTGGGGGCACAAGTCTGAGGGCTCTGGCTGATGTCCCTGCCCCTGTTCCCATTCCCCTCCTAGCAGGAACTTTGTTTATTTATTCCTAATAACACAACCTTGCTATGGCTTCTGTGTAGCTGCATAGATGGAATAATACACAAAATTCCAGGTGTCCGCGTGGTGGGAGGGTCACTGGCCTTTGGAACTGTCCATCCAACCAAAGCAAAATATCTTTTCCCTCCCCAGATTTGGGAGGTGTTCAAACACAGTAAAGGAGCTGATTATGGCTGGAATAATACACAAAATTCCAGGTGTGTGTGTGGTGGGGAAGATGGTTGACCTTTGGAACTGTCCATCCAACCAAAGCAAAATATCTTTTCCCTCCCCAGATTTAGAAAGTGTTCAAACACAGTTAAGGAGCTGATTAGAGCTGTAATACTCAAATTTCCAGGTGTGTTTGTTGTTGGGGGGTCACTGACCCTTGGAACTGTCCATCCAACCAAAGCAAAATCAACTTTTCCCTCCTCAGATTATGAAGCGTTCAAACACAGTTAAAGGAGCTGATTTTCTCCATTTTGCCCCATCATTCTTCCTGCCTGGTGGTGATAAATTATGCAAGGGCTGCTCACAGCATCTGAGCCTCCCCCCTGCCTGATTTTCTCTGAGGAAACCCTGGCCAGTCACACCCCGAGCACTGTTGGGAGCCGGGAGAGGTTTGTTAACAGAGTCCCACTGACAATACCCCCTGTGATAGGATTGATTGGAAAAGGACCAGCGCTCCCAGTGTGGTCCAGCAGGCAAACACTCGATAAATTAAAGGATAAAACGAGGGGAATGGCTGCCTGAAGGGTAATAAACGGAGGTGATGTACAAAGCACTCCAACCCGAGGGCTGCTGCAGCTGGAACCGTTCAAAAGGCACTTACCAAATTACAGAGCCTCCACAGGATTTGGCTGCGTGAGGCGGGAGAGCTCTGGGGAAAACCCAGGTGCTGCAGCTGCTTTGTTCCAGCAGGTACTCCTCGCTTTTTAAACAGGTATTTAATCAGGAAGGGCTGGAAAGGAAAGGGAGCTGAGGGCTGCTGTGGCCTGGTGGGTTTGTAAGAGGAGCCCGAGAGTTTCTGGTGCCCATCAGAATGTATATTCACATTTCTTAAATAATAATATTTATTTAATACTGCTGCCTGGTGGGTTTGTAGGAGGAGCTGGAGAGTTTCTGGTGCCCATCAGAATGTATATTTGTATTTCTTAAATAATATTTGTTTAGTGCTGCTGCCTGGTGGGTTTGTAGAAGGAGCTGGAGAGTTTCTGGTGCCCATCAGAATATATATTCGCATTTTTTAAATAATAATGTTTATTTAGTAATTCAGTGAGTGGGTTCTTCCTGCTGTGCCCCTGGAGATGTTGGTGCCTGGAGGTCTTTGGCCTCCTCCTTGAGAGCAGCCTGGCGAGTGCTGTTGGTCTGAAAATTGTTCTTGGGATGGGAGAAGGCCCTTGGAAGTCTGGAAAAGCCTGGTGGCGTTGGAAAATGAACATTCTGAGCCTGTTTTGATGAGACCATGACGCTTTTTGAGGAACTCAATAATAAAAGTGCCTGGCGTTGGTGACCTGCAATGTGAGGCTGCCCCTGGGTTTTGGTGCTGTAAACAACGACGTCTCCAGATCCTTTTTATCCTCCCTTGTTGTGCATAAAGATCACAGGAAATGCCTTTTGAAAGAGCAGGAATGTTCCTGCTCCTGATTTATCTCCACCCTATTTTACACCGCTTTTTGTAGTACTAAAAAGACGAGACGACTTTTAATGCGTCTATAATGGTACCAGAAGAGATGAGAATAAAAGCAGGTCCTTCTGATCAGGAGGTTTATATCCTGGTGCAGCACTTTGGCCAGCAGGCAGACACCCAGGATTGCTCCCTGTGCTCCTGTGGATGTTTTAGGATCACAGATAATGTCCTGCTGGCCAGGAGCTCCGTTAGCTGGGACATCTGCCATCCCTTTTCCCTCTCTGTATCTCCTTTCTGCTGGAAAACATGGATCCTCACTGAGAATATTCTCATCAGTCAAGGCGTGAGGAATGTAACCCTCCCCTCCATCCCCAGCAGAATTTCAGGAACATTTCTGGAATTGTTTTGCAATATTTTGCTGTGCAGAAGTGCTGCTGTCCTTCCGTTTCTGAGTGTAACCCAACCTTTCTCCCCTTCCACCCAGAAAACCCCTTTCGCTCGGTAAAATCTGCTTATGACAAATGGTGCTAATAAATTTTTTTGCCACCCAGACTGATTTGTGGTGGTGCTGGGCTTGGAGGTCAGGCAGGGCTGCTATTTCAAAAAAACCCGTGGCGTGCTGAGTTAAAAACCCCAATTCCTTCCCTCCATGAGATGGAAACTGATTTTTACCCAACATTTCTGCCAGCTCTGGAGAGACTTTGTGCTCTGTTTTATCTTGGTTTATCTCTGAGAAGTGAAGGATGCAGCACACAAATGGACAATGATTACACACATCCCCTCTTTCCATCTCATAACTGCTTTAAGTAAAATTCAATAATTGTGCAGTATTTGGTCCTTTTTCCAAAGGTTGCAGGATTGTTGTGGTTTAACACAGTGTGGTTTTTAGGTAAGGAAAAATTCACCAGCTATGGACGTGATTCCCTACAAGAACCTCCTTCCTCTAAGTGACCTGGAGAAAGATCATTTTAGGGGTGGTAAACTGACAGAAAACACCAGGTTTTGTCTCTTTCCGTTGTCAGCGGGAAAAGAAAGAGGAGTTGGGTGGAGGGAGAAGTGTTCTAAAGGTTTATTCTGATTACTTATTTTTTTATTTTAGTTCTGTTAATAAAGCTCAATTGTTTTGGTTTTCTGAAATTCTTTTCCCAGGGAGTTTTCTGTCAACAGGAGAAATATTTTTGGAACTGTAACTTTGTTATTCATTCCTTTTCCCTAGGAGGGACTTCTTCTTGCTGTCCCTCTGCTCTGACCAATGTGAGTGAAGAGGTTTGTCTTTGTGTCACCGATCCAATTGCTCTGTGTGAAATAGTATAAAGGGGAGACACATTCTAAAAATAAAGGAGTCATTTTCAGACTTCTGAATCTCAGAGTCTGTATCATTGTGGTATAAAACAGCATCAAAAATCCATCCTTTTTTTTTTTTTTGTCTGTACTCCATATTTTGTTCTGCCCCTCCCCATGCTTGCAGCAGTGTCACATTTAAAGGACTGTTCAGAGACCCCCTTTGGCCCACCTGGTTTTCTGGAGACAGGACACGGAGTGTCCCCGCAGTGCCCATTGCTGTGGAGCAGGAATTGTGCTGCAGGGAGATGGATGTGACTCCAGCAGCTGCAGAAATTACAGCCTGGGCAGGAAAGGAATGGCCAAAGCTCAGCTCCAGCCTGGCTGTGCCTCTGTTGCCTCAGTCCTAAGCTAAAAGTATGTAAATGAGGATGCCAGGGAATTAAACCTGTGTTTGAGGTCAGGGTGAGAGCAGGGAGGGGGCAAGTTTGGAGTAGAAACAAAAAAAAATTGCAATAAACTTTGTAGTATTCCCTGTATTTGAGCCATGCTGGATCTCAAGCAGCTCGGTGCTTGTAACGTGGCAGGATGCTTTATGACGGCCCATTCCCACAAGGTGAATTAAAACAAGGATTAAAAAGCCCTTATAAATCAGATTTTATTGCTGCCTAAACCACCTGCAAACTGTTGGTCCTTGTTTTCAAAATCTGCCATCACTCTGCTGTCAGATTGATCCTGGTTTCATTAGCAGGGCTGGCACTGCCTGCTCTGGCAGGAGCTGCCAGCTGCATAAATTACCCCGGGTGTAATTGTGAGCAATGTCTTCATTTTGTCAACAGCGTTGCGCAGTGCCAAGGATGCCCTTTATGCACCATTTTTAATTGTCTCTGCTGGATGCGTTTTCAGCAGGTTTTACTTCAATGAGGAATGACAAGAAGGACTGACGTGGGCCTGGGGTGGTGATGGGGATGGAAATGCAGGAAGAACATTTTCCAAGGGTCTCGCTGGTGTTTGTGAAGAGTTTATGACTCAAAGGGGAGCTGGAAATGCTGAGGATGAGTGGAGGAGTGTTTTGGTGGCCCAGTGTAGCACAGAGAAACCCTTGTAAATGAAAATCTGAGCTTTGCTCGTTGTGGGGGAGTTAAACTCTGGCTGCAGATGGTGGGAACTCTATGAATTTTGGAGGAAAATCTTGATTTCCCTCAGTGCAGTCATTCCTCCATCAAGGAATGATGATGATGATGATGATGAGGAGGAGGAGGAGGAGGAGGAGGAGGAGGATCAAGGAAGCTTGATTCCTCCATCAAGCTAAGAACCTTGCAGCAGTGCTTTGGAACACGGCACAAAGTCTGTAAAATCTGTGTGAGCTCCCAGCACATCGTGTGTGACCAAAATCAACATCTGGGGTGACCAAAATCAACTTCTGGAGTGTGCTTTACCTTTCTTCAGGGTTCCCCCAGTGCTGGAGGCATCAAACACCTGGGAGGAGATAATGGGCTGCAAGTTCTGTGTCACCAGTTTGGTGAATTGTCTCGAAATCCTTTTTCTTTCAAAATTTCAATTTCTTTCAAAATCTGAAATGACCATAAATGTGTAATTAGTGAAGGTGAGAGGAGCCAGCAGGCAGCAATCACAGCTGCACCCTAAATCCTGGGCAGCCTGTGCTCAGAGAGTCACTCTGTGCCACAAGTGAGTTTTACAGCTCAAGACTTCGCATCAAAAGTGACTTTTTCTCTTCAGTTGTGAGTTAAAAAAAACTTTAAAAAAGCAAACAAAAAGACCCAAGGCAGAGCCAGGGAATTGCTAAAGCTCTCCAAGGCTGTGCTCAAATCTCTCCATCCTCTTTTCCTTTAAAACCCTGGGCTGAGGTGACCATGGCAGGAAGAGCTTTTCCCATCAATCAGGGCTGGATTCTGGCTGCCAATGCAGCCAGAGCCAATTTAGCATCTGCTCCAGTCTGGGATCTGTGTCACTCCAAGGTTTAAACCTGCTCAAAATCCTATTAAAGCCAGTGCTAGGGCCCCATAAACTGAGCTGGGTTTAGTGCAGATCTACTTCACAGATTTCTTCTGGTATCTCAGCAAATTTGGAGGTTTTTTGGTCAGTGAGTGCCTCTGGATGAGCTGTGGTTAAACTTGTCTGGGACAACAGGACGTGGATCCTCCTTTGAAATTAGAGTGGAATGTGGAATGTGCTCCTATTTACAGGTTTCAAAGGTATCAAAGAATAAACCCATGGAAATTCATGCCTTTTTGGTATTTTTATATGAACTGCCTGAGCTGTTGCACTACAGAGTTTTGGCAAAAGCAAAGCTGAAATTCAATGTACAGAGAGAGCATTAACCTTGTTCATAGGGGTCAAATTTTCTATCATGCAGCATCATAAGGTTAAGCCAGTTTTTTCATGACACTCCTGTATTTCCATTGACTTCAGCAGAATTAATTTTCCTCCCCCTAAAATTGGCTGGGATAAAGGTTCTTTTTTTTTTTTTTTTTTTTTTTCACTTAAGTAGGTTTATTGACTTAAAGGCACCAACAGGATTTGTGCCTTGAGCAGAGAGCATCATCTGCACTCCAGGTGATGTCTGGTGTGAAATGTTCAGTTGTGACAGCTCTGCCACCCCCTTCTTGGCACTGAGTCATTTAATAGAGTCATTAACCAAATTTGGTACAAATAACCTTACAACAAAGTGCTGCCCACAACAGGAATTCTGGCACTTCCAGTCCTGGTCACTGATGTGTTACTGGAGAAGGAACCAACTGAGAAGTTCATCCTTGATAAACTCACAAAAGTAGGAAGTTAAAAACTGACCTGGGATTTTGGGACAGGGGTGGTGGTTCCCTGGAAGTAAATATTGCATCTCCATCTCTGGCATGATGTGTTGAACTCAGCAGGACGTTTTCTGTTGACTTCCCTTGTGCCCGGCCTCCTATGAACATGTTTTATTCATTAACCCCAAAACCTTGTGAAGGAATAAGTGACAGCAATTATTAAACGTTTGCTGCCTTCAATTCACCCCCCCCCCCCCCCCCTTAAATTCTCCTGGGGCTTTAATAGCTCAGGAAAAAAAGTTTGCAAGGTGATGGAGCAGGACTCCATCTGTTCAGACAGATTAAAGGGAGCGGAGGACAATTTGGGAAGGATGAACACTGAAGGCATTGTTATTGCTCTTGCTGAGCTTAATTACAGAGAGTGGGGACCGATAAATCCACCTGCAGGACGTATGGATTGCTCCGGGAATGAACACCTCGACTCCAAGGCAAAGTAAAAGATGTTCCAGCTGGAGAGGGAATACTGGCAAAGGGAATGTGTGGGTTTGTTTCACGTCCTGCTCTGAGGGGCTTGGGAAAGTCACTCGGTGACAGGTTAACACCTGGACAGATTTTATAAACTGAGGACTCGGTATTTTCTGAGCGTGAGAGGAGAGCTAGCTCTTCTCAAGAGAAACTTTTCTACAGTTTTCTTTTTCCCAAAACAACCTTGTGTAAACAATATTCTTTTCCCATGACAACAGGAGTTGTTTGCTATTTCTGTTCCTGAGCCAAGGGGAGAGGTGTCAGTCCTGTGGACCAATAACGTGCCTTTAGCCCGGCGTGTTATAAAAGGGCTGAATGAATTGTAAATAAACCTTCTGATTCCTACTGCCTCCTGACTGCAGCCAAGCACTTCTGAAAAAACTGCCTTTGGTCAATTAGATACTTGCAAAATTTCTGGCAAACTTGCAATAAACTCTTGGTTTACCTGTCGTTGTTATAAAGAGTGAATTTTGACAAAATACCAAATTTCCCCCATGAAACCGGTAATTAGACCTGATGATGCATTTTATGATGAATTTGAACAGTAAGTAGATATATTTTACTGGAATAATTTCATCCTTTCCATAAAAAAAAAAAAAAAAAGTTGCAAAATTGGGTTTTATTTTCCTCAAAGGTTATCTGGGTTTATCTCCCCTGGAAGAACCAAATGCCCTGAAGACAGCCTGGATTGCTTCTCTAATTACAGCTGCTTTCCTAACTAATAGTTTTTAGAGATTCCCTTTTAATGCTTTTTGCACCTCTTGAAAATGCCAGCGATATTGCTCATAAATCATTGTCCTTTCCTTTAGCTCTCCTGGATTAATATAAATTCACTTTAATTACCATTCTGTTTGGAGCAAGTGCCTTTGATCCTGCCTGGGTTTGGGGTGGGGTGATTCAGGGCAGGGTCTTGAAGATCTGGGGTTAAGGTTGGGGTCATTGAGAGATACTTGGAAAGGGATTTATCTGCTGGGGGAAATTCCAGCTTGCCTTGAGGAGTTTTATTCTTTAACTGGATGTATTTCTGAATGGTTTTGTTTGGGTATTTTCTCATTTGTGCCTTCTCACTCCTGTTGGTTTTGTCCCCAAAGCTTTGAAACAAGTGGGTGTCAATTAACGGCGGTGGTAACTCCTCCAGGTGCTCCCAGCAGTGAATGTGTTATTCTAAACACATTATTTTACAAATCAGTATTTGGTGGCAGGAAGAACCCAGGTTGCTGTTAACAGGAGTCAGCAATGTTTGGTGTTACTGATCCCGTGGTTTTTTGGCCACTTGTGATTTATGGAAGGATTCCCAAGCTCCATCCCTGCATAAAGGGCTCCTCAGCCACCCTGGAGCACAATACTATAAAAATATAAATAAAATATAATATAAATATAAATAATATATACAAATATAAATACATATAAATATATATACATAAATTAAATACAGATAATAGATAATATTTTATATATTGTGCATTATATCTTATATATTACATATTTATAATCTATTATATATATTTTAAATAAAAATAAAGTATTAATTAAAATATAATATATAAAATATGATTTATACTGGAGTATAAATGCCATTATTTTATACCCGTGCTGTGCCAGAACAAACACAATCAGCTGTGCTGAAATGACAAAAATCCTGATTTATATCCCTGGGGAGTGGAGTCCAAAGCGAGCCCAGAGGTGAGAACAGAGGTGTGACCTCTCGTGCAGCTCCCTCCGCTGCCTCTCTAAGGAAACATCCATTTCCCCTGCTAAATACCAAGGGGGAAAAGGGCCTCCGCGTGCTCCATTTTTCTCTGCTGACATTTTGATGTGATTAAATTCATGGTGCTGCAGAGAAATATTGCCCAGCAAACCACCCAGCCCATGAAAGGGTGGGGAGTTCTCCCAGAGCCAGCGAGTGCACCACGGCTCCACTTCAGCAGAATTAGTGAAAGACGTTTCTCTCTCACCTGTAAATCATGTTTTCCTCTGCAAGGGGCACTTCTGTTAAATGTTGAGTGTCTTCTTTTTATTATTTGGCACGGCAACGAGAGAAAATATCAACCCTGACACTTAGGACAGCTCTGGGAGTCTGGTGCAGGTGTGTCACCAGCTTACAAACAATAATTTGATTTCTGTAGGTAATTGTTCCTGGGCTATTCATGATAATTCAGGAGGCTGATGTGATATTTAAAGTGATTTTTAATTTTTTTTTTTTTTTAAGGAGAAATATTGTGGTGACCTGTATCCCTTTGCGTGTCTAGGTTTCCCTGGCAAGTGTTGCTTCTGGCATTTGAGCAGGCGCTAAAACACTTTCCTCTCGATTCTGTCACAGTGGAAAAGCAGCTCAGTGAAAGACCAGTGCTGCTGGTCTGGGAACATGGGCAGTGCCATGGCTGAAGCCTCTGGCTTTATTTTTTATAACCCTTTTTAAATTTTTTCTGACATTCAGACTCACCAGAGGGAAGTTGTGCTCTGAAGGGCGAAGAACCGACTCGCTCATTTTGCACTTGAACCCATCTCAAGAAGAAAACCACCTTCCACCCAACCTTATTAATTTATCTTGGGCCGCCCGGTGATCTTCTTCTGCTCTGTTGTTCTCCTTCTTTTCCTTTTCTTTGAAGGTGATGTGAATGATTCTGTGTTGGCACGGCTGTGTGCAGCCCCAGAGCTGCAAGGTTTGATTTTCAAAGCATTCCTTATTTCCCAGAAATATTTAAAATAGCAGCTAGAGTTGGATACAGGATCTTGGGGTGGAAGGAACTTTAAACCCATCTCGTTCCAGCCCCCTGCCACGGGCAGGGACACCTTCCACCAGCCCTGGGTGTTCTCTGTTATTGTATTAAAAGTCATTTTCAGGGTCACAAAGTGAGGAAATGAATGAGCTGGAAACAAGATCTGAGAGTTTTTGTGCTCGTAAACACCCTGCCCTCCATGGTCACCTTGTGAGGGGCTTCAGTGAATTCAGTGGGAATGCACAGGGAGGTTAAACAAGGCTTGTGAAAGGCAAGAACAAAACAATTTCTGTGTGTTGAGCTGGTCACCCTGAGGAGCTCCATGGGCCCCTGACCCAGTCCTGGACAGGAATCTCCTCTGCCTTCACCTGGACAGTGTCAGGGAAGGTGTGTGCCTCGGGAGGGGTGGGATGCTCCATATTCTGAGCTCTCCCCTTTGGTGACATTGGCAGAAGTCACCAAGCCACTTAGTTTTTCAGTGCATCCCATAAAATGCAAAGTGTGTTTGATGAGAAACCACTTACCCCGTTCTTTACAGCGTGCAGACAGAGTTATGAGCTTGGCCAGCAGCTTCCTTGATGAAAGAATAAAGCAGATTTTTTTTTTTTCTCCTTCCGCCCTCCGAAATGGGCAGAATAAAAATTTTAATTACTTGTTTGTCTATAAATAATTCAGAGGCGCCATAGGTCGTGCTCATACACATGCACACACAAGAGAGATGCAGATCTTGTGCCAGAAAATGGCTGCAGCCTCTCACAGGTAGTAAATTTTCCACGGATTTACAGCCGGTAGTAGCAGTGCCCAGGCACAGAGAAATTGTGTGTCAAGGTGATCAGGAAAGGGCAGCAGGAATAGGCTTTTCCCTCCTGGGAATGCACCAGGATCTGTCCAGGGAGTTTTTCCTACAAAGAGCAAAAACTTATGGATTGAAATAAAAATTACCTTACGGACAGAAATAGGTTGGATGTTAGGAAAAGGTTTTTTACAGAAGGAGTGATAAAGTGCTGGAATTGTCTGCCCAGGGAGGTGGGGGAGTCACCATCCCTGGATGTGTTTAAGGAAAGTCTGCATGTGGCACTCAGGGCCAGGGTTTAGTTGAGGTGTTGGGGCTGGGTTGGACTTGTAAGGAAAATTAATCCACAAACGCCAGAGGTTTGTGTCTGAAAAGGAGACAGAGGAGTCCTTTGACTTTATTCCAATAAAGGGAGAGGCCATTGGGTGTTTCCCCTGGGGTCTCTCCAATATTGGAGGATGCAGCCTCCCGTTCATCCCTATTTCCCAGCCCCACTTCCCTCTCTCTTTCCCCACTGGCTGAGGTATTTGAGAGGTGCAGACTGCCCAGGGCGCCCAATACCTAAAATTCCCCTCTAATGTACAACCCCCCTTTTAATTTTTCTTATGCAACTTATGGGTTTTCCCCATTGTTTCTTTCATCTTTCAATATCCAATTTCATTTATCAGCCAACCTACAGTTCATTTGTAAAGGCAAATATCTTCTTTTCCATCCATCAATCAGTGGAATCCTTCCTATTACTATATTTTTTTTTTTTAATCTCTCAGTGCTGGTTTTATCTCCCAGCAGGCCCAGAGTTTGTTTGTGAAGACAAGCCTGTCATTCCTTTTAGACTTGATCTTGGAAGTCTCTTCCAACCCAGTAATTCAGTGATTCTGTGAAGTAAAAATTATAACCCTCATCAGCTTTTAAATATATACGTATGGATAGATATATAGATAACAGAAGGAGTTGAAAAATCTCTGTATTAGAAAATGAAATGTTTTCAGAGGAAAATAAGTGTTTAAGCATCACTTCCTGGCTGCTGGGTGGGGATTTGGTTTCATGGAAGACAAAGGTGACACTGTTTCACACCACAACGACACAGACTCCGAGATTCAGAAGGCTGAAAATGACTCCTTTATTTCTGGGATGTGTCTCCCTTTTATACTATTTCACACAGACCAATTGGATTGGTGACACAAAGACAAACCTCGTCACTCACATTGGTCAGAGCAGAGGGACATCAAGAAGAAGTCCCTCCTAGGGAAAGGAATGAATGACAAAGTTACAGTTCCAAAAACATTTCTCCTGTTGACAGAAAATTCCCTGGGAAAAGAATTTGAGAAAACCAAAACGCCTCAGGCACGAAACCAGGGCTACACAAAGGAAGATCCCAGTGGTGAGGGATCGTGTTAAAAGGGTTTCAGTGCTGATGGGTGAGTTTGCTGAACATCAGGGTGCTGATAATGCTCATGGGAGCTCTGCACTTGTACCTGGAGCAGGGTTTAAATACCCTGTGCCCCACTGCAGCTCTTCCTGTGGTCCTGAGTGGATTCCTTTGGCTTTTCCATTCCCAGGGAGGAGGCGCTGGGATAAATCACCAGCAATCCTCTCTGTTTACCCTTTGTTTACCCTTTGGGGCAGAGTGCATCCTCAGAAAATGTAAATATTTCTTTTGCTCACCCTTGGCATTCAGGGGCACTTTTCCAAGGGACTGAGGCATGTGTGTGATTAGCTGCTCGTAGCCTCCTAATTAACTGAAATGTCATTTGCCTCATGCTGCCTCCTTGAGTGTTTTGCCTTGTGTTTAGTCCCAGGGAAGAAAAACATTGGGAAGAATTCGACTGCTGTGGCTGAGCCGGGACAGAGCTTCTCTTTTGTCTTGGCAACCTGTTAAAAAGATGAAAAATAATGATAGTAACGTTTATGTGCCACATTTGTTCACTTCTAACACTGTAAAAACTGAATCTGGGTCTAATTTGTGGCCCTGGGAGAGTCTCTGACTCAGAATTACTCCCATGGGTCGCCTTTCCCCTGTGCAAACCCTCACTGGTTTGGTTGGTTGAGAGTATTTTTTCCCCCCTTTGATGCATTTTTCATTTGAACATCTCAACGCCCTTCAAAAGTTCCCGCCCAGTTGTTCACCTGCGACCCCAAAGTGTTCTCAGGTGGGTTTGTTTTCCAATCTCTGCTCGACTTCAAGTGCTTCAGCACCCCAGTCTTTGTGCTGAGGATCTAAATCCATGTTAATATGCACCTTTCAGGGAGGCTTTGATCTGGGGCCTCATTGTCTGGCACCTTCAGCACCCAGATTCTGCCCACTGATGCATTTCCAGTGCTTTGTTGAGGAGAGACTGCAGGCAAAATTCAGATTTTAAAAGGAGTGAAGACCCTGAGCTCCTTTCAGGCAAAACCTGGTTGTTATAGTAGAAAATGTTACAGGGTCTGTTGTCACTCCATTATCTGGAACACTTTAATTTAATTTAATTTAATTTCATTTATTTATTTAATTTCATTTTATTTCATTTATTTTATTCCTGGTGTCGGAACCAGATTTAATGCAGCAGAAATAAAGCAGAAGGGTCCAGAAACCCAGGACTGCTGTGACGTCTTTGATACAATAAAGTAGCATTTTGAAGAGCCGACTGTTGTCCCAAAATCCTTCCTTGACATCTTCTACACTCTGGGGTGTGGAGGACCCCATTCATATTGGATTAAATGCTCAATTAAAGAAACTTAATGTGAATTCGATGTTTTCTGAGCTTGAGAATTGCTGAGCTCTTCTCAAGGGAAACTTTTCAACAGTTTTCTTTTTCCCAAAGCAACCTTGTGTGAACAATATTCCTTTCCCATGACAGCAGGAGCTGTTTGCTATTTCTGTTCCTGAGCCAAGGGGAGAGGTGTCAGTCCTGTGGACCAATAACGTGCCTTTAGCCCGGCGTGTTATAAAAGGGCTGAATGAATTGTAAATAAACCTCCTGATTTCCACTGCCCTCTGACTGCAGTCAAGCACCTTTATTTTGTGTCCTATTGCGACAACTGAATGCTGTAAAATATCTCAATTTCCACTGCAGCTCTGCCTTTGGAGCTGTCTTGCCCCAACAGGGACTGAAACCTGCGTGTGGGGCAGAGCCCAGGACGTGAGAGAGCTGGGGATGGATCATTACTGCCTAAGCAAGCATAAAATATTCATGTATTTTCCCACAACTCTGCTTTGGGAAAATAAAAACTGCCTGTTTCCCCCTATTTACTGCCGTGGGCTCGTGGTAATCACCGATTGCAAAGTCACTCATAAGGAAGTTAAAGCCTGAGTGGTGCTGTGGGATTAGAGCAGGTATGGAAATTGTTCTACCAGGGACCATTTCTGCAGCCCTGGGACGGGTTTGCATCCCATGGCTGACCAAACATTGCTGCTTTATTGCCCACCAGGATGGGAGTTTGAAGATGTTTTCCTGCATTTTCCTGTCCAAAAAGCAGCTTTTGTGGGGTGGGTGAGTGATGCTGTTTTACACCACAACGACACAGACTCCAAACTTCAGGAGGCTGAAAATTACTCCTTTATTTTTGGGATGTGTCTCCCTTTATACTATTTCACACAGACCAATTGGATTGGTGACACAAAGACAAACCTCTTCAGTCACATTGGTCAGAGCAGAGGGACAGCAAGAAGAAGTCCCTCCTAGGGAAAGGAACGAATAACAAAGTCACAGTTCCAAAAACATTTCTCCTGCTCACAGAAAATTCTCTAGGAGAAAAATTTGAGAAAACCAAAACACCTCAGGCATAAAACCAGGGCTACAGGTGAGGGATGGACCTTCCCAGTGTCATTTCCTGAGTGGTGGAAGTGATGCTCTCACCATCCCACACCAAGGACAGGTTTCATTTGTGTGTTTTTCCAACAGAAAAAGGGAGGTGGGAAGTGCTAAAAGTTGAGAGCTGGAAAGGAGAGTCTCTGGAAAGGAGCCAATTCCCATTTTTCTTTTTCAGCAGCCACCCAGCCCCAAATTCATTGGCACTGTTGTGCCAAGAACTCCCCTTGGAAATCACGGTGACACTTTATTTTCACCTTGGGAGTGCAGGGAACCAGGTCGTGTAGTCCAGGGCCCTCTTGAATAAACGCTGCATCAGATGAATTAAAAAAATCATAGAAGAGTTCCTCAGCTGGTTTATGTGCTGGTAATTGTGCAAATGTCAGCAGATGAGATTGATTTTGGAGAACAACTCTCTTAAAACATCCACGGGGTCAGGTTTTTTGTGTTGTGTTTTGTTTTTGTGTTGTGGGGGTTTTTTTTGTGTGTGGAAACTTCTGTTTTAGGAAGGTTTGGGGCAGTGTTTGAAATATTTCGGTGGTGACATCATTAGGCAGATACAAATATCCCCCCTTTCTCTTTAACCTCTCTTCTGGGCTGGTTTTATCACAAGCTGTGGTTGTGTCCCTGTTCTGGGTGTGAGGGGACTCACAGAGCTCAGTACTCGAGGCTCGACTGCCTTGAGCTCTTCCCAAACTCTCTCTGAGAAAATTCCAGCCTCTAGAACTGTGGGAATGAGCCCACTCATCATTAAATCTTGGCTTCCAGGCAGGTCATACCTGTGTTTGACCCAGAGTTTTTAAGTTTTTTATTCCAGATATCATATTCACTGCTTGGATCTGAAGCAGCTTCCCCAATGGCCCTCAGAATACTTGGGAAAAGCCATTAATTTGCAGCAAGGATGGCAATTATGCTCATGTGAGAGCAAAAGGGACTGTTTTGCTGCTTTCCTTTATTGGATGAGGGAGCAATTCATTATTTGTGTAGGAATCTTATTTTCCATTGCTGGCTGATCAGCCAGTCAGGACTGTAAATCTAATTAATTTGAATACACAAGATTGCAAGAAACAGTGCTTCTCTTTGGGTTCAGAAGTAAGAAATAATTAGCCCGCGAGAACTTCAGCACTTTGGAACTCACTCCTTGGCAGCCCTGCAGCTCGAGCTCTGGGCAGGGTGGGAAGCCCAGGAAGAGAATGTGATGATTAAAAATGAATTTCTTGCTTCTTGGATGGCATCAAGAGCTCAGCTCAGTTTGTTAGGAGAGGGCATCTGTCTGCCTGCCTTATTAGGTGTGGAAAATGCAAATATAAACAGGAGGAGGAGCCAATCCTGCAAGGAGGTTTGCCAAAAGCTTCTGTTGCTCCTGTCCCGTGGTGGCTGCAGCTGGGGGTGTGTGGGCCTGATATTTCTGATAAATCTGAGAGATTTTCGCCTGCCTAGCAGCTGCTAACTTTTTAACCAAGGAAAAAATTCTCAAGAAAGTTTCTTCTCAAAGCAATCCTGGCAAGCAACTCTCCTTTCTCCAAACAATCTTTCTCCGGGTGGTGTTTTGCTGTTTCTCTGGTTTAACCCATGGCATTAGAGAGGTGTCGTTCCTATTCCCCAACCGTGGTAAGTCTGTATGGGAACACCTGATAAAGGCAGTGAGAATTAGACAATAAAAGCCTTTTTTCTGTGCTCTTTGCCTTCTGGAATATTTGGAGTCTTTCGTGTCCTACAATGACAGCTTCCCACTGCCAGAGGACAGGGCTGGATGGGATACTGGGAAGGAATTCTCTGTGAAGGTGATTATAAATACTAATTGAAAATGGGAAAGTCATTGCAGACTATTCCATGATACAGACTGCACAGATATGTTCCCATACAGACTTACCATGGTTGGGGAATAGGAACGACACCTCTCTAATGCCGTTGGTTAAACCAGAGAAACAGTAAAACACCACCTGGAGAAAGATTGTTTGGAGAAAGGAGAGTTTCTTGCCAGGATTGTTTTGAGAAGAAGCTTTCTTGAGAATTTTTTCCTTGGTCAAAAAGTTAGCAGCTGCTAGGCAGGCTAAAATCTCTCAGATTTATCAGAAATATCAAGCTCACAGAAAACCTGGGCAGAGAGGAGAAAAAATCCACGTTTGGTTTCATCTGTCAGTGGGAGCTGCCTGAGGATTGGGGTCCTTGGGATGAATTCCTGCATTCCTGGTGTTGGAGAGGCTGTGTTCTCCACCAAGGAAATCAGGCAGTGATCAGGAAAGCGGGTCCCAAATCCCTCTCTGCTGTAGGAATCCTAAAAAATGCTGAGAACAGCCCGGGAAGGCCGTTCTTGGAGGGCTAAAACCACTTCAATCTCTCCAGCAGACGTGGATTCCTGGGAAAACGGGAGCATGGACAGCGGGATGTGGCCGTGGCTGCTCCCAGGCTGATGTGAATGGAAACTGCGTTTAACTCACCTTGTAAAAAATTCAATCCCATTGAGTACAGATTTACTTCCTTCAAGGCATGGAATGGCCCCACTGGCATTTCCTATAAACCCTGATGGAATCTGGGATGAACCACCGAGCTTTTTTTCAGCGTTCTTATGGTAGAAATCCTTCGCAGAGACTTTTTCCAGGATCCCTGAGGCTTGGAAATTCGCATTATCAGTGTTCTTGAAGAGAACAAGTGTGGGACAGCTACATCTTCTGCTGCTCAGCTTTGATTAAAGCCTCTTCATGTTTATTTTGGAGAGAATCAGGAGGCATTTGGGTGTTGCTAAATATAAACGGGATGACTCAAAGGGAACGCTGAGGTCCAGATTTGGAGCAACGAATCAGGGAGATGCTTCGAGCACTATCAAACCCCACTTCAGATTCTCCAAGTTGCCAGCAAATGTAAACAGCAAAACTGAAGAAAACATCTTGTTTGGGGCTGTATTTTTTAGGCAGATGAGGCTTGGAGAGAACCTTGCAGGCTGGGGAGGGTTTTAGTGTTTAATAATTCCTATATATGTGGTTTTTCCCCCCAAACTTTGGACATTTTCTTGACTTCTAAAGGAGAGGGACTGATATTCAGGTGTTAAATTGCACACTGACCTTTGTCTGACCATCCCTGCACGACTTTGGGCCTTTTTAAGGTATTTAATCATCTCAAGATACACAATTTCATAGAATTCCAGGACGGATTGTCTTGGAAGGACCTCGGGCAGGGACACCTTCCCCTAGACCAGGTTGCTCCAAACACCATCCAACCTGGCCTAAAGTCGTTTGGTTTTGGTGGGGGTTTTTTTCTGCTGAAGGTGGTTGTTCTCATTTTTGTAATCTGAGGTGGTTTGGGAAATCCTGAAGGACATTAATTCCCACATTTAGGCAGGTGGGCACCTCCAGAAAACTCATCCGCAGAGAGCCTGCTGCTTTGTACAGTAGGAAGGAGGATTTTAAACCCCAAACCAAATCCCACATCAGTTGCATTTCTGGTGTAAATGTGTGTGATAATCACACAGATAATTTCCAAGAGTGTTTATTCTAAATCTGAATTTTCAGCCGTGGTTTTCTCCTAGGATTCCACTCTTTTGGCTAAAGCTACAACCTTATCATTACTATTCAGGACAGCTCATGTAACGACATGAAGAACTCCTTTTTTCTTCAGAGGGCTTGTGGCAAATTTTATTGAAAGACAGATTCTTTTACACAGTGTTTGGGTACAATGAATAGGATTGGTCCTTTAGGGCACCACCTTTTTGTGAACATCTCTACCAGTAAACCAGTTGGAGAAACACCAGGTGTCAGGAGGAAGATAGGAACAATCTCTACAAGGTTGTTTTGGGGTTCCTCCTTATGATTTCCCAGGCCAGACGGGGAGAGTTCTGTCCTTGGCTTTCCCACAGGCCTCAAGGCACTGCCTGGAGCCTAAAAATCCATGTTCTGACCACTGCCAGTTCCCACACAACCTCGTAGCTTTTAGTCCATCTCCAGTTGCATTTCAGAAGTTCCTTTCACGTGCCAGGGCTACTCCAAGCCCAGATGAAATGTGGGAACATCAGTTCAGGCATCAAGCCCCACCACAAATCTCCTTCTCCTTTGGACCTGACAAAGAGCTGGTCGACTGACCCTGAAATGTGGCTGCTTCAGCTTTTAAAATGCTATCATTTAAAACGCTATCATTTTTGTCTGGCTTTATGTGGGCACAGAAATATCGATGCAGTTGACCACAAGTGCTAAAGAGAGGAAAAAAATCAGTTTTGTAGTCAGAGCTGAGTGGGTGAACTCACAAGCTGAAGATGTCTCAGTGGGGTGGATCCTTTTAAAAAGGAACAGATTTGTTAAGTGTTGATGTAGGTATAACTTTTAAGGAGAGGAATTACGTGTTGGTTTTGTTAAAAAGTCTTTCTGTTCATGGTGCTGCTTCATTAAGGTGATTATTTTTCATTACAAGGAAAAAAAAAAAGCCTTTACAAAGAGGCTGTAGAATATTAGATGAAATTCACCCTGTACAGAGGGAAAGACTCAGGATATTGAAGTGAGAACAATCATTGTTCTAGAGCCCTGATTTTCCCATTTCTTGCCTCTGTCCAGAGTGGGATTCTCATTTTCCTGCAGCCCTGACAGGCAGGAAGTGCCTTTCTGCTCAAAATGCATTTCTTTAATTTCTCAAAAAAGGATTTCTTTAATTTTTGAAGTGCTGTGTTTCTGCTTTTCCAATGCTGGGCCTAAGACAATCCCTGTCAGATTTCCAAAGGGAACAGAGTGAATCCAAGTGCTTTCTATCACATATGAAACCTGTATTGACTCTGAGGCTGGAAATCGTAATCAAGTAGAGTGCATTATCAAGTCTGATAAATCTTAACAGACCTTCTAATCAATAAAGCCTGCGGCGTGTGCCAGAGCACACAGCCAGCTCAGGAAATACGATTTTCGGGAAAGGCACAGAATTCCTGCACGTTTACTTAGGATGAGTGTCTGAGTTATGACATTATGGCTTTATGGAAGGGAGTTAAGGTGACTCTGAGCTGAAATTAGTGAGGTTTTAATCTCAATTTAGGGTTTTTTTTTTCAGCTGTCATAGTCCAGGGGTCCCACAGGAAGGGGAAGCAGGTTTTTGGAGGGGCTGCACTGCTTGGATGAGATGTGTGTGCCTGGGGGGGATATCCCTGCGCCCCATTCCTCACTTTTCCATGTCTTTATCCCTTTGCCAAAGTCCCAGGAAGAGCTGAACCTCACAGACCTGAGGAGTGAGGAGCCAGTGATGTCACTCTGCAGCTCAGGGAGCTCTGGGCTGAGCTGAGCAGAGTTTTTCACGCTCTCAGCCCTCATGGTTTTGGCAATCCCTTTATTCCCACTGCTGCTTACACGTCCCAACAGATTGGACACCTCCAGGGAGCTTTGGAGCTGGCTCTGGTTTTGGGATTTGGGGATGAGAGCACAGGGATCGGCTCCTGCTGTGGGGGACAACAGCCTTTCCCTGGAATGCTGGTGATGCCTTAAGTTTTATCTTTCATATTTGCAGATTCTGTGCTGCCCAGGGGTGCAGCTCTGAGCTCACAGTCAGTGTCACTCAGCTCTGCATAGAGCAGGGACACAAAACAAATCCTTCTCCTGCTGCACACCAAGGACAACGTTCAGACCCAACAGCACAAACAAGGGTGGGCTGGAGGGAGGGACAAGGATGGGACCTCACAGCCTGGAGCTGGAACTGGACAATTAAACCCCAATGTGCAAATGGACCAAAACTTATCAAAGTGTGAGACCTCGTGACTATTTGACCATTTTGTGCCCATTTTGGGCCCACCTTGGGTATAGCCCTGGTCATGCCCTGTCCTGCCCAAGGTGTACCTTAAAGGCCTTTCAATAAATTTCTGCTTTATTCTCTATTTCTGTCCAGTCTCTGTTCCAGGTCAGCCTTCCCAAGGCATCACTGGTAATCCCAAATTTATGGCTTTGATCCCCACATGGGCCATTCATTCAAGAGCTGGGCTTGATCCTTGTGAGTCCCTCCTGACCCAGAATATTCCAGGGTAGTCGTGTTTTGGGAACAGACCCCTCAGGCTGCCTTGGGCACGCACAGCCCCTCTTCCAAGGGGCTCTAGATGGTATTTAGTGTCCCTGCTGGCCCCATGTGGGAATGTGTGAGGAGGGAGAGGTTCCTGTGGGTGCAGTGGGTGCTCTGTGCCCTGTTCTGGGTGCAGCTCCCACCCCACATCTCTGGGGCAGCTGCGCCAAGATTTGTCCCCTGAAATTGAGATGAGGCAGGAAAAACCATTTTTGCTTCTCTCAACTGCACATTCACTAAATTTCCAACCTGAAAAACTCTCCCCCTGCCAGGATTTCTGTAGAGAAAAAGGATAACCTTGGCAGGCTGCTGAAATCCCGTTTCCCTTGGCAGGGGGAGGCCAAGTGCTGCCTGTGCCCCGAAGGCAGACGCCGCTAAATCCTCTTCCTGGGGCTGCTGCTTTATTGCCACGAGGGCTCAGGACTCAGCAGACACTGCAGACGAAGATATTTCAACCCCCTCTTCTCCCTTCACTCGGGGAAATTACATTTTGCTGTGTAGTTTTTAATCTGTCGGCCGGGCCCGTACGAAATGACAAGTGAGCGTGATTTAATTTTATGATAGCGCCGCATTAGATGACCACTTTTTGTTGCTGTAAAAGAGGGATTTGGAGTGGTGGCGTGCTCTGATTCTCCACACTTGATATCCTTGTTTCCTGGAGTCTGACAATAAAATCTCAGGAATGTTAAGAGAGGCTCTGCTGTTGAGGCCTGGTTGCCCACGTGGGTGTATTTGGGAAATTGGGTGTCACAGGAGCAGTCAGGCTTTGGCATCGTTTTATTTGGGCTTGTCAAAATGTTCTTCTCTCTGGTGACCGTGACAGGGAAGGGCTGGAGCTGTGTCAGGAAAGGTTTAGGTTGGATTTTGGGGAAGGTTCTTCCCTCAGAGGGTGCAAAGCAGCCAGGCTCCCCTCAGGCACGGCCCCGAGGCTGCCAGAGCTCCAGGACAGTTTGGGAAACACTCCCAGGGATACCCAGAGTGGGATTTTGGGGTGTCTGTGCAGGGCCAGGGGTTGGATCAGAGATCCCTGGGGCCCCTTCCCACACAGGAATCCCTGGGGTCCCTTCCCATTCTCTGATTCCATGAAGGTTGGAATTCCATGAGTGTTGGGACATCAAACCCAACCGGTTTTTCCGATCTGAGGTTCCACATCTCACACCTGCCGTGACCAGCCGAGGTCTATGGATTGCTGTTATTTTTTACTGATCCTGGCACAAATTCATTGTCAGTGAGGAGTGGCGGCCTCTTCCCTCAGCATTGCAGCAGGGCGGGAGATGAAACACCGGGAATTGTCTTGGGCACACACACACCAGGAAAAAAACCAGCAAAATGAGGTTTGTGTCTGACTCTTGAGTAGGAGAATGTCTGTTCTATAAATCAAGAGTAACACAGTTGTTGTCACTGATTTTTTATCTCGATAGAAGCGAGATAAGGAAGAACTGGTGCTGCTGTGTGTGACTCTGGGAAAACCTTGCCTGGAAAACTGCTTACAATTCCAGGCGCTTGTATTCAAAGGAGATAAACAGAAACAGATGCAGAGCAGAGGTTTCAGGGTGGTTTAGGAAATGATTAACAAGAGATTGGAATGTTCCTGCTTCCTTGGCTCATCACAGCAGGCCGGGGTGTGCAGCACGTGGGTGTGCACAGGGAAAAGGAGGAAGAGGCAAAAATTAAAGCTGAGGTTTACAGGAGCTTAAATGGACAAATATGGATGAGAGAAGCTTCCTTCTCTTTAGAACAAGCTCAATCTTCATTCCAAATGGCTTCTGACAGGAAAGGTACAGGTGAAAATTCACTGGTTTGAGGAATGCGGTTTATTATTCTTCATTAAAAGAAAAAAGAAATAAACATCCTAATAGAATCCTAAAAGAAATAAATCCTAAATAATTTTAAAATAAAATAAAATCCTAAATAATCCTAAAAGAAAGAAATAATCCTAATGTTACACCTCTTGTTTGGGTGGTTAGAACCACCCAAAGAATAAGAGGTGTAACATTATGATTATAATCTTACCATTATGTTCTCTATCTTAATTAATGAGCAAATTAAGTCTTCTCTGTTTTAATTAATCAGCAAACTGCTTTGGTCTTTTCCAGGACTGTTCTGGCTGAAAGTTGTGTCCTTCTCACAGGGAGTTGTTTTAAACAGCTCCATATCCAAGAAGGAATTAAACTGAGCAACCAAACCTTCCCAGCAATGCGGGAATTCTCAGTTACAGCAAAGGTGGAAGGACAGGGATTTTCCTTGCTCTGATTCCAGTGTGCAGGTGAAGGAAGGCAATGCTGTCAGATGTCCCTGCTGTCTTCTCTCCCATCCCACACCTCAGATCTCTGGAAAGCTCCTCTGTTTTCACAGCTCCTCATTGAGGTTTAGGGATTAAATCCAACACCTTCACATTGAGACTCATCGTTGCTTTTGAGCATTTTTGCTGCCAGGCTGTTAAAGGACTCTCAGGAAAGTCTCTCACCTGTGTTTTGTTCCTCTGAAAAGTCACTCGTGCTGCTCCTTCACAGCCCTGCTAAGGCATGTTGGAATTCCTGCCTGGCACTGACAGGGAACGTGCACTCCATCAGCCAACAAGGACGCCTGTGTTCATACAGAATTCATGAGTGCATGTTAAACACTGCTATAAAAGGACATTTCTTGTCTGCAGCTAAATTGACAGCCCCTCTTTCAATATCAACTCCTTGTGCTTGGGAAATCAAGACACATGATTGCCTCTTTTTTTTTTTTTTTCAGCCTAGTGAAAAGGATTTCTTTTTAATGTCTGGGTGAGTGAAAATCTCTGCTATTTGCTGTGATGTTTCCTTTCAAGAGGCGCTGCTTTGTTTTGGTGGATAACTATTGCTTTTCCCTTTGCTTGTCTGCCTTAAAAATTTCTGTGGGTACACACAGCTGTGATGAAGCTCCTTTCCTTCTACTGTCACTCAGAGCTCCATTCAGCAAGAGCTTTGTTTAGAGCTGAAAAATCATCGCACTGAGAAGTTGCCTAAAGAAAAAAAACATGGGAAGGTGACATGTTGTAACAAGCAGGAGACTTTTTTTTTTTTTTTAATTTTTGTTTTGATCGTTATGAATTAAGCCGGGCTTTGTGTACCTGATTGTAACAGGCAGCAAAACAAGAGGATGAGTGAGCTGGACAAACTAAAGGAAAAAGGGGAGGTGGGAGGTGATATTTTTCGTTCCACTCATCCACTTTAGTTGTCCAGGCAGTGACTGAGGGGTTCTTTAATGCCTTTCACCAGCAGTTTTCTGTCTTTTCACCAAAATGTTTTTTTGTTCCACGTGGTGTCTCAGCAGAGGCATGTGCACTGGGAATGATCAGATATTTTCAGCTGGACAACCTGGACACTTCCAGGGATGAGGCAGCCACAGCTTCTCTGGGCAACCTGTGCCAGAGCTCTCCCCTCCCAGGGGAGAATTTCATCCTAAAATCTCATTGAAATCTCCCATCTCCATTTGAAAACGCTCCCCCCTGTCCTGTCACTTCACATCCTGCCTAAAATAAAATAAAATAAAATAAAATAAAATAAAATAAAATAAAATGAGAAGGGGATATCCAGCCCAAGGGACCCTCTGCGAGGCAGGGATTTGTTACATTTACATTTACACAACAGGGGGCTCTGCATTGCCAGAGGAGCAGAAGTTCAGATCAGTAGAAGCACCTATTTAGAAAGAATTTATTATATTTTAACCTGGTTTTTTTTTTCAGTGGTGACATGAAGAAGAGAACACCTGGACCTTCCCAACAACAAAGTGTCTCTAGAGGTGAGAATCAGACTCTTGTCTCTCAGTCCCACTCCTCTGGTTCCTGCTGCTGTTTAAAATGACACATCCTCACATTCCAGGCACTGGGACCTCAAGGCAAATATTGCTCAGAAATATTCCATGACAGGAGGAGCAACAGCCAAGCTCCAGGTGGGGTTTAAAAGGCTTTGAAGGGTTCCAGGCTCAGCTGTGTCCCCACCCTGAGCAGGAGAGGTCCCTGGGTGTGCTCCCAGCACTGCCCAGCTTGGCTCAAACCACTGGGAGGACGTAGAAATGATTCATGAAAATAAAATAAAACACTGAAATACCAACCTGAGATCGGGACAAATTCCTAAACTCCTCCATCCTCTCAGGACAATGCATGCAGAAATTGGGTATCCTGATCCAGGTTTCTTTTCCACCTGGCTGGCTGGAACACACAGCCCTGGCAGGGTTTGCATTTTCAAATGGCATCTCCTTAAAAGCAGATTTGAATTTTTTTCCAGTGGTGTGGTTGAATCTGGTGGAGATAATCCCTTTCCTGAAGGTGCTCCATGTGTAAAATTAAATCAGGAACCTGAGGGGATACAGTCAGGCTGGAGACCTGCCTCAAGAACCTTTGTCCACCTAAATTTTGTGTTGTTTTACAAGCTCAGGCCAAACCTCTTCTCCTCCAATATCCCAAAGAAGTCACAGAATAATGACCTGAGCAATTTTGCAAGGCTCGCCATATGTATTTCACCTGCGTGAGGAAGGATATTCCAGAAGGAAATTTTGAAAGGCTCCTCTAATTCCCAGGCAAATCAGAGAGTGAAACAGAAATATTTGTGTCCCTGAGTTTAAAGAAATGTGCTGTAATACCTACGTACCACAGGATGGAGTTACAGACCTAATTTTAGATTTGCCTGCCTTTTAGCCCAACTGTTAATGTTTGTTTTAAAACGGTTTGGCGGTGGTTTGTTTGTTTTTATTTTCAACTCAGTTTGCTTGCAACAGAGGCCTCCAAGCATACTGGAGTGGATTCTTCCTCTTTGCAGAGGGCAGGACAAGGTTGTAGCAGGCACAAATCCTGCTGAGGGAGCAGGTTGGACACGGAGCTGGTGCCATTGCTCTGAGGGCTTTAATCTTCTGTGGTTCAGTGCTCAACAGAAATCCCCCTTTTCCAGAAGTCACAGAATCATTCAGGTTGGAAAGGACCCCCAGGATCATCCAGCCCAACCTCCAGCCAAGCCCTGGGTGCCCGTAAATCACATCAGAAGGTGCCACATCTGCCTGAGTTCTGAACCCCCACCAGGGCTGGGGGCTCCACTCTTCCCTGGGGCTCTGTTCCAGTGTTTAACAACTCTCCCAGTGCTAAACTCTTCCATTCTCCCTGAAATCCAACCTCAGCCTCCCCTGGCACAAGCTAAGCCTTGTTTCTCTGCGGCCCTGGAAGAGGCTGCGCTCTAGAGGGAAATACCCCTAAAATCCTCTTCTGACCTGATGCACTGGAGCTGAGCATGCACCGGCTGCACTGCAAAACATGCAGGGATTGCAGCTGGGGTGGGCTGAGGCTTCCCCAGGGATTCATTTCCAGGCAGCCAAGCTCCCCCTCAGCAGGATTGGTATTCCTCAGCTTCCCTGGCTGTGGAAAGGTGAGAGGATTTAATTACAGACTGAAAACAATTATGAAACTGAATCCACTTGTGTTTGCAAAACACTTGGAAACCTCCAGATTGTGGAATTGGCAGAATTAATAATTACCATCTCCACCAGCCTGGCACTTCCCTACCTGTCAATCCACACACAGGAGGGCTTTTTCTTGGGGAATTTTTGGAGCAGAGGTGCTCCAGGAGAGGTGGGTGCCCCTTAGGGACAAGGCAAAGCTGCCTTGGTGTGGCAGGATGTGAACCCCCCACTCACTTCTCACCCCCCAGTCCCCTCACAAACATAATTAAAGTTTTACATTTGCCAAAAAAACCCCAAAAACAATCTTGTCTTCAGTTTAAAGTACTTAAAAATCTAAAATTATAATTCAGGCTTTAGCAAATGCACTTAATTAAAAGCTAATAAAAACCTTGTTTAGTGTTTTTATTATTTTTTTTCATCCCCAAAGATTAATTTCATAAAAATATGACTGTGTATAATCATGAGAGAGGGTTATTCCAAGGGAATTTGAGCTCTGCTTTTACCTCTTTTTATATATATATATATATAAATTTTTTTCCCATGCCTTGTATAAATCACAGAATCACAGAATCACCAGGTTGGAAGAGACCTTCAGGATCATCAAGTCCAACCCAGTCCTAACACCTCAACTAAACCATGGCCACATCCAATCTTTTTTCAAAAACATCCAGGGATGATGACTCCACCACCTCCCCAGACAGACCATTCCAATACTTTATCACCCTTTCTGTAAAGAACTTTTTCCTGACATCCAAACCCTATTTCCCTTGGTGCAGCTTCAGGCTGTGTCCTCTCATTGTGTATTAATAAAATATTAAGCCAAGCCTTGGATGCTACACCCTGTGCTAGAGAATTAACATGGCAACCTTGACTTTGTAAGCTCCTGGACACGAGTGTCCTCGTAAAATCACTGAGGGAATCTTTATTACTTGGAGCTGGTTTTCCTTGGTCTCCTGCCTTGTCAGTTCTCCTGGAGTGAGGAAGAGGCAGATGGGGTCAATACGTGGCTGGGGAATGGGGAGGGAGTTGGCTCTGGAACAGGGAAGGGGCTGGATCCTCACCCTCAGGATGTCACACAGGCCTTTGGCCAGGGATCTGTAGCCCCGGTTCCGTGCCTGAGGTGTTTTGGTTTTCTGAAGTTCTTTGCCCAGGGAATTTTCTGTAAACAGGAGAAATGTTTTTGGAACTGTAACTTTGTTATTCATTCCTTTTCCCCAGGAGGGACTTCTTCTTGCTGTCCCTCTGCTCTGACCAATGTGAGTGAAGAGGTTTGTCTTTGTGTCACCGATCCAATTGGTCTGTGTGAAATAGTATGAAAGGGAGACACATCCCAGAAATAAAGGAGTCATTTTCAGCCTTCTGAAGTCAGAGTCTGTGTCGCTGTGGTGTAAAACAGCGTCAAGGATCCAGAACGAGGAGCTCCTAAAGGAGAGAAACACAGAGCTTGAACCACTGCAATACCAGACACTGTATGGCCTCTGCCTCATCCTCGTATCCCGACTGTTCTTCCCAACTGACACTTGCTGTCAGCCCCAAATGAGAGCAAAACCTCTCCATAAATAACATCATTACATGGATATTACTAGAATATGATAGTTTTTCTAAGCCACACATACCCAGAGATATCCCAAACTTTGACAGTGATGTGTTGGATATTTCCAGCCCCAAGGAGGGGTCAATTTTCAAGTATTCCTGACTCTGGTCAGGATTTGTCTAACTCCATGTAAAAAGCCTTTTCCCCTGCCTTTAGCAGGATATCTGTAAGAAAAATCTCTTTCTTCCACAGGTACTTTTAGATCATCATCTGCTAATAACGGGCTTTATCCCCTTCCTGCAGCAGGTGACTGTAAAGCTGTCACCAATCATTTGAGTTTACAGCAATAGCAATTATACCAGGGGATTTTATTATATTTTGAATGCTGTGTTAGTAGCGTAGAATAAATTAACCTTAGCCAGAATTATGCTGGCTCTATATTCCATTAATATTTGGGATCAGACAGTATTTACAACAGAATTGCATCTGCAGAGGTTGTTCTGGGTATGACAGAAGTGATGTCTGTCCTGGCCCTGGACACTTGCAGGGATGCAGAAACCACAGGTTCATTTCAGGACCTTCAACCCCAGCAAAGAATTCTCAGTTTTACACGGGTTTCTCTCTGTCACGTGAGTCAGAAATATCCATGGGTAATTCTTTATATGAAGTGTTTAAAACACATGCTGGGTTTTGGGAAATGTTGAGAATTTGCATGATTCTGTGGTAGTTTTGGCATCTGGTGTGTTCCTGCCGGCCTGAGAAGAATTCCAAAGGCAAAAAAGATGAGAAATGGCAACATTTAGTTTTTGCTGATCAGTGTTAAATCAGAATCAAGATAATCAAAGGATATAATTGGGAGTAGAATGTGCTTAGGTTTAAGCAGGTTTCAAAGAAACTTGAACCCAGGCTTGCCTTGAATTTTAAGTTGAAAGCTGTTGGTGAAAGGGGACATTTCCCAGGCAGGAATTGAAAATGTCTTTGAAGCATGGACAAGTAGCAACACCAACTAAAATAAATTAATGTAGTGATATTTCCAGGAACCCTTTTATAATTTTATAATATAGAATGTGTATAGAGAGTAAATGTATAACTGGGGATATGACAGAGTAATGTGGTTGTGGACTGCTTGGCCTGGAGCAGAACTGGAGTACAAAATGCAGAGAAATAGGAGGATTCAGTGTTAATGTGATGATATTTTCATTTCTCTGGAGAAGCTGTGCCATGGCTCTCAGTGTGTGTTAACCCAGAGGAAGTGACACATTTGTACTGCTGGATTTGCTTAAAATCAGACTGGACAGCAACTTTGGGTTCAGGGTCCCGAGTCACATTCCTGTGACAGGCAAGGGAAGCTGAATGTGTGACTCAGTTCTGCCCAGATGATTGAAGGGAGGAAATTCCCACCTGGGGGTTTAGAGGAAAACTCTCCTGGCTGCGTTCTCAAGGAAGGAGTATCTGGAGAGGTTTGTGCACAGCTGGGTGTCACACAGGGTGACACGAGTCCTCTCCTTGTTCCCTGGTGTCCTGGTTTGGAAAGAGAGGTGTCTGCTAAGGAAGGCAGGAGCCTTCCTTGGAATGGAGAATGTAAACCCCCTCCCTCCAAATTATTATAATTTTGAAATTAGGGGCTTTCAAGCAATAGGGAATATGGGAAGAACAGTTCTTTACTCGGAATATTAAAAATAAAAATGCAGTAGGACAAAAAAAGCAAACAAACAAAAAGAAAAAACTGACCGGGTCAGAACACGCCCTGACACGCTGTTGGTCAGGGAGTTGGTATCAGTCGAATCCAGTCTTCCTGCAGTGACAGATGTGGTTCTGTTGGAGCAGAGATGATCCTGTAGGAGGGTGGAGTTCCCTCTGAAGGTCCAGTGGTGCTGAGATGGGTCCGGTCTCCCTCTGGGAATCCAGTGCACACAGGCTGTGCTGGTGTTCTGAATGCCAGGTGTGATCCAGGTGGGAATGCTGGGCTCCTCCCCCTGGGTGGAGCCTCTCCCCATGGGATGATGGGATTGTGTCAGCCCTGCAGTGAGCCTGGATGGCCCATGGACAGCAGATATTCCCTGGAGGGAGGATGGGTCCTGGAAGGGATAAAGAACACGGCCCCAGCTGGTTTGAACTGCCTCCCATTAACAGAAGATCCTCCCAGAGTTATGAGGGATGGGTCATGGAAGAGATAAAGAAAACACCTCCCCACTGGCTTTTAACAGATGGTATCAGAATACACACTTTTGGTTACATCTTTCCATGAGGAGAGCTGGAGACTTCCCTTTCCCCCAGAGGAATCCTCAGCTTGGATCTGTTTTTCTGTCTCAGTGGCTCGTGTTGTCCTGCCGTGGAGCAGAAGCGCAGGGACAGTGCGGAATCCAGGGGTGTTTATGAGCCGTGCAGTAAACATTAAACCCCACTCCATCTCTCGCCCTTGCCAGCTCCAATCTCGTGCAGGGCTGTGTGCAGGAGCACCGAGGCAGCAAAGCAGAGCGGGATGTCATCCCTGAGGAATGTCTGAGCCTCCTCGGCCGAGCAGGTGGTGAACTTGTGCTTGGCTGGGTTTGACAGCAGTCGTGCTCCATCCCCCGGTGAAAATTAAATAAAAACCTGTGTTTGGAGTCCAGCTCTCCACTAGAGAAATCTGGAAGATTTCTTGAATCTTGGAAGAATCTTGGAAGAAATCCCAAGCCTCTGGAGGTGCCCTGGCTGGGTTTGGGTGCGGCAGGGCTCAGAGGAGGTGCAGAGACAGGGCAAGGGACAAGGGGCAAGGCCAGGATTTAAAACAGGAAATTCCACCGCAATAAAAGGAAGAATTTCTTCATGTTGAGGGTGGCAGAGCACTGGAAGAACTGCCCAGGGAAGATGTGGAATCTGTCTCTCTCTGCTTGAGAGTCATCCCAACCCTACCTGGGTGTGTCCCTGTGTCACCTGCTCCAGGTGACCCTGCCTGGGCAGGGGGTTGGACTGGGTGATCCCTCCCACCCCCTTCTGGAATTCTGTAAGGATCTGGCCCTTTGCAGCAGCTGGAGAGTCAAACCCCAACCTCTTCTGTGTATTTGTCACTGACAATCCAACCTAGCACCAAAAACAAGGGAATCTGGATAGATGGGACCCCCAAACCAGGCTGGGTTTATTACCAGCGGGCAGTTTCTGGGTGTAATTTCAATTATGATCCCCTGTAAGGAGTTCAATACACTCTGCAATGTTCCCATAAAGCTGCCTGTGGGGTGACAGCAATATATGGTGTGATGTTACAGGCCTTTCATAACATTCCAGAGTAATTGGGACATAAAATTGGACTGAAACTTTAAACCGCATTTCAGCTCTGTTCTCTCTCCACACACACTGCTCTTCAGCAGGCCAGGGCAGTAATTTAATATTGACTTCTGGCTGCAAGATTACCATATAATCTAAATGCAAATAACAATTAAAGCACAGCGTGGTGATTAAAGTGTCTCTTGGAATATTGGAAATACGGGTAATAAATGGGGCAAGGATGTGAGGCAGAGCTGGATCTGTTCTGAGGGGCTGTGCTGAGTAAAACGGGTTGGGCTGGAGAAGTTTTGTGCACAGTCTGTGCTTCTTTCCTGCTTAGCCCTCAAACACAGTCTCGTTTGATATATTTTTATTGCAGGCTCTGTCATATGGAAAGCAGACCTTTGAAGCCCAAATCTGAACTCTTTTTATTTCCTTCTCCCATTTCTATAAGCAACAGTTTGTCTCGGGAGAGGTTAAATTGGTTTCCCTCATCAACTGAGAGGAATATTTCCTTTGGGAAGTTAGTTCTTGTTAACAAAGTACACACTTCAGGGTTTTGCAGGAGGCAGAAGAGCCATGAAAGGCAGCTAAAACAAGAAAGGAAGGAAATGAAATGCAGAAACCCTTTAAAAAAAACCTACAGTCATGTGTGAAAACCTGTGAGATCCATTGAACTCGGGGAAACGCCGAGATAAATGTGCGGCACAAAAAGGTCTCTGAGCTCAGCTGTTGGTTCTTCCAAAGCTCTGTTTGTGTTTCCCTCTGCTTGTAGCTCAAATCCTGAATTTCATGGATTTTTAATGGATTTATTCACAGTAGTTTTACGGAGAGGAAATGTGAGTGTTGGAGCAACAAGAGTTGTGCTGCTGGATCCTGGGATCCAGGAGCTGGAGGGTGACATGGATGATTCAGTGGTCCAGGATCTCTCCTGGACCCTCAGTTAATCCATTTGGTTTTGCAATAATACATCGAGGGGAAAAGCTCCTTCTGTGAGTTTTGAATTCCTGCAGCTGGGTCCAGCCTGGAGCCAAACTTTGGAAAACCCTTTGGAGGTGTTCGCTGATGACCCTTGGCAGGTTCAAAAGCCTCTGGACTTCTCTCCCTCATCCAGCTCGCTTCCACTGCTGAATTAATGCCGAGAACTGAATTTTTATTATTTTCCAATGATTTAAAAACAAACAAAAAAGAGCAAAAAAGAGCAAAAAAAACCAAAAATGCAAAAAAGCAAAAAAACTCCTGAGATTGTTAATTTCTTCCTGGTCTCTAAATCTCCCCATCCGCTCGCCCAGATGCAGAGCGGGGCAGCAGTGCATGGAACAATTCTCATAAAGCACACGGTGACTGTTCAGGGACCCTTCCCCAGCCACTGGCTCCTGGTGGGGCTTTTCTTTCCAGCCTGGTTTAATTTTCTGCTTGTGGGACTCACCAGGCAGACTGACTTATTTCGCCCTTTACCCAATTTTTTCTTTCCCTCCATGTGTCTTAGAGGAAGGAAGGGGACGAAACAAGGCTATAAAAATAAATCAATTACCAGCTCTTCCAAGAAGCTGTTGCAGCTTGACTCATCTCTGTTCCCTTTTATGCTGGGAGAAAGGCAAAGAGAAATAGTTGACATTGTTTTAGTTTGTATCTTTTGCTTCCTCTGCTGTTCAAATACTTTGGAACTGTCCGGATTTGTTTAGGTAGGGATGCTGCTTTGGCTTTCAGCTCTTTCCCCCTTGCATTTATCTCTTTTTTTTTTTAACCGATCTCATACTTCAGGATTTCTAGGTTTAGCACAAGAAACCAAACCATCTCCATCTCAAGAGGATTTCCCAATGGATTCTTTTGGAGGGATCAGTTAAATCTGGGTGGGAAAAGCAGCTGCTCCTCTCTGGGCTCTGTTCCTCCGCTCTGTGTCGCCCCTGGTCACCCAGCTGAGCCACAGGTGGCAGATCCTCCCTGGACGTGGGAGGAGTTACCAGAATTATTCCCCAAATCAGCACTTTGAGGTTGAGTGTGTCAGTGTGATGGGGATTGCAGGGCAGATGTAAAAACAGTTTGAAAAAGATTAAATCCTTATTTAGGCTTCTGTGCAGTTCTTTGGTGACAGAGCCTGAGAGGTCTCTGCTCAAATCTGCTCAACTCCAACCCAAGTGTCTGAATCATCACAGAGTTCTGGAGTGGTTTGGGTTGGAAGGGACCTTAAATCCCACCCAGGGCCACTTCTGCCATGGGCAGGGACACCTCCCACTGTCCCCAGGGTGCTCCAGCCTGGCCTTGGGCACTTCCAGGGATCCAGGGGCAGCCACAGCTCCTTTGGGAATTCCATCCCAGCCCCTCCTCATCCTCACAGGGAGGAATTTCTTCCCCATATCCCACCTCACCCTAGTCTCTGTCAGTTTGGAGCCATTCCCTGTGTCCTGTCACTCCATCCCTTGGAAATTATCTCTCTCCATCCTTCCTGTCAGTTCCTTCAGGCCCTGCAAGGCCACAATGAGGTCACTCCAAAAGATTCTCCTCTCCAGGCTGGACAATCCCAGCTCTCTCAACCTTTCCTCTATCCCTCCACTCATCCTGGAGCCTCCTCTGGACTCTCCCCAACACCTCCAGGTGCTCCCTGTGCTGGGACCCCAGGGCTGGGGCAGCTCTGAAGGTGGGGTCTCACCTGAATGGGACAAAAATCCCCTTTTTTCTCCTTTTCCCTTCCCTTGTGGGGCTGAGGCTTCGGGCAGAGCAGCAGCAGCAGGAGCAGCAGAAAAGCTCCTGTGTCCTGAGGGAGCCAGGGGCAGCCCATGGATCATTCTGAGCCGTGGCTCTGGCTGCAGCTGATGGAACAGGGACAAAAATCCTGAAGTGGCTCAGAAAGGAAAGGCCCCGAGCTCTCTGTGTGAGACGGTGCTCAAAGGGAAGAAAGGGGGGAAAAATTAACTCCACATTCTTGTAACCACTTGAACAAGAGGCAAATAAAACGGAGCGAGGCTTTTGTGTGTGTGTGTGTTGGGGTGTTTGTGAGCTGGGATTTGCAGAGCAGATCCATTATCCTTGATGAAAACGTTTTGACTGCTTTTTGTCAGAGCCCTTCTGTGCTCTAAGTACTTCTCTTCATCATAATGGGCTTCCCTGATAGATATCCCTGCCATTGCCACCAATCCAGCTCCAAGCTTTATTCCTTTAGAATTTAAGAATGTGGGTTTTATGATAATGCTTTTCCCGTGGCTGGTGAGCAGTGCCCAGGGGTTTGAAGCATTTATTATTGCTAATAATCCATGTTTAATAGATCCGCTTTCTTCTGGAAGATGGCAAAGAACTTGATCAATTTTGCAGAGGGGAATTATTTCACCTGGTAATGAAAGGCCCTAATCTCCTGGGCCAGAAAAGCAGTGAGATTGGGACAGAGCAGCTCAGCAGAAGAAATGCCGGGTGGTTTGTGCAGCTGTAATGTGAATATCCTTTGCTATTTTGGGCACCTCCTTTCCTTCCAAGCAAGCAACAAGAAAAAAAAATTAAAAAAAAAAAAGAAGTGTGATGCAGATGGAAATGCAGGACCTGGGGAGAGGAGGAAAGGTCATTTTCCTGACACAACTGGACACGTGCAAGGAGGAGCTCTGGTTTGAAGCTGTCAGGGTAAGAGATCAGACAGGACATCTTGGCCCCATGGCAGAGAATCAGTCAGGACTCGAGCTGGGTTTGATTTCTCCCTGAGCTGCTGACAGTGCCCAGCCCAGGGGTAGGACAGGGAGCTCGTGGAGAGCCTCAGGACACGCAGAATTTGATGGGACACTCAGTGCCTGTCTCTGTGCTCCTCTGGGAACACAGCAGGCACGAGGCAGCCACGGAGAATTACAATATTTGAGTCTCCTGGCAAGGGGGGTTTGGAAGGCAGAAACTTGGCTGGTTTGTTCTCCTGTGATTTACAAGATCGTTCAGCTGAAGGAAAGGGGAATTGCAGGGAAAACAGAAATCCTCTGCCATGAACCTGCCCTGTAACTGCAGGATCCTCTTCGGGTGTTCCTGTAAAAGAGGGAGTGGTGGCCTGGGCTCAGCTGCCATGGAAAATGGAGAAGCTGGGAGTCCTTGGAAAACCCCAAAGCAATGGCAACATCACCTGGTTCCACATTTTAACCTGCACATTTCTTGTGTGAGTCTGTTCAAACCGACCTGGGAAGAGCAGGCTCACAGATGACCCAGATCGTTTCTGAGGTCTGAGGGAAAGAAGATGTTGGGAGTCCTTGGAAAACCTCAAAGCAATGGGAATATCACCTGGTTCCACACTTTAACCTGCACATTTCTTGTGTGGATGTGTTCAAAGCGACCTGGGAAGAGCAGGGTCATGGATGACCTGGATCATTTCTGAGCTCTGAGGGAAAATGAGGGATTGTTTTCCCTCAGCCCTGCCAGAAGGGGTCTGTGGTCCCTAAAGAAGAGCTGGCAGCTGTGCAAACCCACAGTCACCCTTTCCCTTGCTCGTGTAAACACTTAGAATCCCTAATTTCTCTTTTAAAGACATTTCCAGTCCAGTAGGTTTTTATCTCTGCCTCTGCAGCTCCGTTTGTTCCCCTTGTGGAGTTTGTACCCATCTGACCTTGTGAGTGGTGAATTCTTCCAGAAAAGGGTCACAGACTCGGGGAATTTTGTTTTGGTGGTTGCCAGAGATGCTGCAGGAAAGGAACTGGCGGCCTGTGTCAATCTTCACCTTATCAGCAAAATTACCTCAGAATGAAGAAATGTTAAGGATGAGAAATGTTCACCTGATCTCGCAAATGCCATTGCTGTTTAACTGTTGCTTGAGCTAATTAAAATAGAAATTCTGCCCAATTTAAGGTTAACAGCCCTGAATTTCTTTAAGTCAACTGGGAACCAATTTGGGCTCACCTGACAATTGGATCCATTTATCTCATTATGCCTATTACTTTGCCTTGCATTATGTTCCTTTTCAAGGGCTGAACCTGACCGGCTTGACATTACTTTCCATTCCAAAACATGTTTTTTAGTATTTTATTTTCTAATTACTATTTCATCTGCCGTCTTCCCCAACCCCGTGCCATGATGATATCCATAGGAGGAGCTGCAGGGTGAATTTTTCAGGTACTTAAGTTCAGAAAACTCCCGAGTTTAGAGCACCAGCAGCCATAGCTGTTCTTCAATGATTGGTTTTAATTGATTTTTAAGAGCATCCCCACCTCCTCCTCTGCCTTTAGGACTCTCAACTCAGGAAAGGCTGCTTGGGAGTGGATTTATTTGTGCTGTGAGACACCACGGGGGGATGGCAGAACCAGGAAAGGTGGCCCTGACCCCCGCTGAGAACACTTTATTTCAGGCTCCAACAATTCAATACCCAAAGCTAAACAATATTCTAAACCACTCCAAAAAGCAGCAGAGACTTTGTGCTAAAAATACCAAAGGCTTTCCATCGAGCTGCTCCAGCTGAGGAGCGTTGCTTGCTCGCAGATAATTAGCAGAGTCCTCAGAGCTTTCTCCATGGCTTTGTGCACGTCCTGGCAGCCCAAAAAACACAGAAGGAATTCAGCAAGGCTGCTCAGAACATCATCTAAATACCGGATTAATGACTCATCTCCCAGGCCGAGGGGAGAGGCAGAAAAGGCTGGAATAAAGAAAGCAAGAAACTCTCATTCAGTGATAGCCATCATCTGTCTTCTCCCCAGGAGTTCCTTGGCATCGCCAGGCAGAGGTCGAATCTTTCTGGTTGGAGCCAGTGGTGGTTTTGAGGTTGAAATTGGGTAGAAACTCTAATTTAGTGTAGCAGGTTTGGTTTGCTAATTTGAGATTTTTGGGTTTTTTTTGTCAGTGTAGTAAATAATGTGGTGGGTTGAGTGTTGGCTAAATGCTAGGGCACTCATTATAATAATATAATAATTTTTAAAACATTTAATTATTTAATTATTTGAAATATTTAATTATTTAATTATTTTATTTTATCTTTTGTTGTGAGATAAGAATTAATAGAAGAGCAATGTAGGTTTAAACTTTAAAGGGTACAAAGTACTCCAGCCAAGTACTTTACACTATTTACAGTTATACAACACCATTCTTAAAACTAGCAAGAAGGAAAACTTAAAAAAAAAATCTTTTTGAGGTTTTGTTTCGCTGTTCAGAATGCTGTTGGGTGGAAGGAGACGTTTTCAGGTCCCTTCCAACCCAAACCGTTGTGGGATTTTCTGATTTTCTGCCCCATTTCCACCACGAGATTGGAGCTGGAGATTGGGCTCCAGACAAGAGCGTGGCTCTGTCAGATCAGAATCGCTGTGAACCCTGAGCAAGGCTTTGATCATCAAAGGGAGGCACAAATTAATCACCTGCAGCTTTGATTTCTCTCATCCACTGCTCCTTTTTTTTTATTTTATTTTTATTCTTTAAATAAAAGCAGTCAAGGGGAAGGCACCTGCAAACACCTGTGGATGTGCAGAGGTAACAGAGTTGTTTCCTTGCCCAGGTTTGGCCCCTCAGCTGCTTGTAAAGGGTTTTGGGTTTGTGGTTTTTTCTTTTTTTCTCTCTGTTAGATGTGCTTTTATGGCACTCCCTCCGTATTTAATATGATTCCGGTCTCTGGTATTGGCATCTGCATATGAAATGCAGAATCTCCCAGGCTGCTGTGACCTCGGGATGTGCCGTGTGATTGCAGATGATGTGAGATTTGTCTCCTGAATAAACTTTTATGACATTCTGTGAGGTGGATTTAAAAGCAGCCGTGTTGTACACGGGGTTTTTTAGAACTCCCTGGAACATTCCTGGGAGGGAAAGGCAAAATATCCCACAAGGGACACACTGAGCTCATTTTTATTTTTTTTTTTTTCTCTCTGTTTAATTTGTAACAATCAAAATAATTTCTAGCACTGTCAGGGTAATAATAATTCTAATCTCACTTTGATTGTGTTTCTAGTTAGTATTTTAATATTGCAGAGATCAAAGGTGCCTCCATGCAGGTTTACTTGAGATTATGGTAAGGTTTTTGTGCTCAAAAAAACCTCCATAGAATGCAGATGCTGCGGACTTAGTTCTTGAAATGATTAACAACAAAACAGTTAAATGATATAAAAATAAAACTGATGCTCCTTAACTGAAATAATTTTAATTAATGTCATTTTAAAGCATGATGAGAAAGAAAATCACCTTGTTAGGCTTTGCTGGCTGACACTGAGTCCTCCCTTGGTGCAAGGTCTGGGGAGGATTTTGTGCTAAATCACATTTGGGACTTGCTGGGTGTTTTTGTGTTGTTCTCCTGCACAAGGTTAAAGATTCCCAGCAATAATTATATTTCTATTCGTGCAAGGTTTCAGTAGTCTCAGAAAAAAAACCCCCATATTTTAACGCCTTTGCTTTCTGACAGAATTTCAACATTCTTTAAAATACAGAAAACCTCAATATTCCCTGTGTTTTTAACAAGATAATTTTGATCTCCCAGAGTCTAATCTGAATTTCTGCCCACGCTCAGCGTTGTCCAAGGGCAGTAAAGGTGGTACAAACCTCAGCCCTTTGCTCAGCTGGATCACTCTGTTATTGACATTGGTCCTTTTGGGGCCAATTCACAGCATTAGACACAATCCAAATCAGAACTTCTGTCCCAGAGAAAATTCCTGTTCTTGGCAGTAGAACCCTCAGTTTATTCCAGTTTTCCTGGATTCCAGAGCCCCTGTGCTGGGAATTCTGAGGGGACTGTGTTGGCTTTTGCTGGCTGACCACGGAGAGCTGTTGATTTTTTAAATTTTTTACTGGCAGAAAGTTCCACAGGAAGTTTCCATTTTCCCACAGACCATTTTCAGACACAAAAAAACCCTTCCATTTGTGATATCATCCTTTAAACAGCCCAATAACGACAAGGAAATCACTCAGCAATGCCCAACATGATCCTTCATGATTCCTCCTTGGGCACCCGAAAACTGTCTGCTCTTATTCTAATTACATTTTACTCTTTCTGCCTCAAAAATTATGGGATATGGAGTAGTGTGAGTAGATTTTTCCCACATAATTCTGTAACCTGTGTGTGGAGTAATGCAGATTTCTAGTGACTCGTCTTCTTCCCTGTGTTTTCTCTCCGGATCCCTGGCAGTGGCTGCCGTGTAGTGAGCAGAGAAGAGCTCCCAAACCAGCCCAGTTGGTGTCAAAATTATTTCATCATTAATGATTTTTACTGCACTGAACCTCGCTGCCCTTTGTCTTGTTGCTTAAATAAAATCATAATATTCACTTGCATAAGACCTCGGTGGCTTGGAAGCTGAAGTCGTGATGTATGGAATTCAAAAGCAGGATCAAACTGGCTGTTCAAGTGCAGAAAAAGTGGATTTTTTTTTTCCTTCCTACAGAGACAGGAATGACTGCAGAGGGTAGATTTCATTTAAAAGGGAGGCTGGGGAAAAGCCTTTCTCGCCAGAGTCTGCATTTCTGGCAAACATGTCATTCCTCTGCTTATTTATCATCTCCCCTTCATAAATGTCAAGTGTAACAACAAAAGGCTTTAATAAACTTGTCAGAATTGTTTCATGCCAGATTGTGTGAAAAGGTTATGGATAATAATAAAAACAAGACCTGAAACAAGCCTGAATTCTGCTCCAGGAGGAGCCTTGGTCTCTGTGCCTCTCCTGAGAACTTTGTGCTTCACTGCTGCAGTTAGAAAAAGGAATTCTTTTGTACCGTGCGTTAAACCCTACATCAGAACCACATACGTGCACATGCTACTGAGTAGAAAAAGGAGTATTTTAAGCCAAGCATTTCAGGCCTGATGACTCAATTTGAGGAGCTGGTGACAAGCTCCCTTTCTGAGATATGTCAGATAACAAGAAATAACCTGGCACCTTCCTGTTCACTGAAATTCATTTTTTTTTTTTTTTTTTTTTTTTTTGCTTGAAGCCAGCAAGGATCAGAATAGGTTTTTTTTTGGACCCAGTTCAGCAAAGCACTTGCCTCAGCGCTCAACTTCAACTGGTTATGTGCAATTTGTTGCTATTTATTAAAAGCACAGAGTACATCTTATCACTGAGTGAGCTGCTGTCCTCCCACGCTGCATTTAATTCTCCCCTCTCCATCCGCTTGCATAATCATTCCATTACAATGGCTTGGGGAAAGGAGTAATTGGCTTCAGATGCTCCTGGTTGACCAGTTTCTGCCTGAGCACTCAGCTGGGGACCCTGTGTTCTCCACAGAGCCTTTGGAGCTGCCTGGATTGCTGATGGTTCCCCCAGCGCTCGTCCCGAAGATTTCCTCCTGGCCACGCTCTTTATTTTTGCTTGACCTTGCACAGGCGTGTTCCGAAGGAAATGTTGTTGTGAGGATGTTCTGGAGTGAATCACTGTGGTAATGTGCACGCAGTGCCCGGCTTGGAGCAGCCATTAGCTGGTGTAATTACTGCTCCTGTCCTGTTTTTACTGCCCGGTAATGATTTGTGCCATGCACAAAGCCCCGCTGCTGCTCTGGGTTTGTGCCTCTGCAGAGGCTGGAGGGGAAGAGGCTCCTGTTCCCTAAACAGAGGGAGAATCAGGAGGTCAGAGGGGTGAATGTGAGCACTGCAGGGTCTGGGAGGAAGAAGCTCCTGTTCCCTAAACTGAAGGAGAATCAGGAGGTCAGAGGGGTGAATGTGAGCTCTGCAGGGTCTGGGAGGAAGAAGCTCCTGTTCCCTAAACAGAGGGAGAATCAGGATGTCAGAGGGGTGAATGTGAGCACTGCAGGGTCTGGGAGGAAGAAGCTCCTGTTCCCTAAACTGAAGGAGAATCAGGAGGTCAGAGGGGTGAATGTGAGCACTGCTGTGCCGAGGTTTCCCCAGCTGGGCAGTGGCAGAGCTGGGAACGGCCAGTTTATGATTTAGGGAGTAAAATGTCACAGAATCTCAGAGTCACTGAGGTTGGAAAAGCCATCCCAGACCATGGAATCCAGGCTGTGCCTGATCCCCACCCTGTCCCCAGAGCAGAGCACTCAGCGCCACCTCCAGGAATTCCTTGGACACCTCCAGGGATGGGGATCCAAACCTCCCTGGGAAGCTCCAAGGCCTGATCCCCCTTTCCATGGGGAAACGTTTTTAGCCCTGAGCCATTCATCACCTGCCTTAGGAGCCCGTGTGTGATGCAGGGCCCAGAACTGTGATATTTCTGAAAAGCCTGAAATATCTGAGCCCCCTTCCCTGAGCTCTCCATCCACATCCTCTCACACCCTGCTCAGGAACGAGATGTGTGGTTGTGTTGGATGTCGGGATATTGAGAGAGACGGGACCACTGGGAGAAGTCTTAAAACATGATTTATTAATATTATTTTCTACAGTCTCATGGAGGAGTGAGAACGTCCTCACCACATAGGCCAGGAGTTTGGCGTCAGTGGTCACAAGACCACAGGTTATAAAATCCTTTTGTCACCCTGATTTTTCACCCTTCTGATGTTTTACATGTTTGGACTGGAGCTTTCTCAGGAATTGTAACAAAACCAAAGACTGATATTTTGTAAATACAGTCCTTTCCAGGGGGAAGGACAAAATGATGGACTTCCAAGTTGACTACTTCTTGGGGTCAGAGAGGTGTTACTCTCATCCCCCAATCCCTGGTCAAAGTCCAAACCCTATTTAAACCCTGAACCCAAAAATATAGTTCCTCCTTTTTCTCGCTCTCAACCTGATGAGTGACTGTCCTTCTTTCGTGTCCTCTAGCAACACCTTTTAAAGGTTATTTAGCCAATAATCTACTGCTACAAAGCATGTTCCTACTTTCACACCAATCCCTAATTAATTTATATTATACGTCCTGCCATAATGAGGAGCTTTTAACCAATCACATAATCACACACAAACTTACTTGCTACACCTTAAAACTTTTTTACTATTTCTGTAACTACTTCTATAGCCACACTTTTAAACCTTAAAACTTTCCACTACAGAGCTAAATATGTTTCTATCTAAACTACAAACCCACATTCTTGCTTATGGTCTCTAAATTTGGAATTCTTTTCCAAGGTCTCAGGTCTAACCCTGTATTCATTTCTGTGTTTGGGCCTGCATGCACAAGGTTTTGGGAATTTTCTGTGCCTGGAAGGGATTTGAGCTGTGTGACAGCTGTAATTAGTACTGATTCCCCTTATTTGTGCTTATTTGTGATTTCTGATATCTGATTCCCTCTGGTGAGGTCAGAGCAGTAGATCCTCTGCGGTCTGACCTTCACCTTGAGCCTCTGAAATTAAACGTGATTACTCAGGAGTTCCTTGCCTGAGTTTGGACACCAGGGTGAAGGTAACAAGCTGAGAGTAAGAAGAAAAAAAAATATTATATCCAAAATATGACCAACAGGTTAAACCGTGAGGTGTAAAACTTGAGTAGAAGGCTGGAATCTGGCTCTGGAACAGATGCAGCCCAACAGCAAAATAAGAGGCTTTAATAATGACATGAGTTTGAAATGAAAAGGATTAGTTGGTTTGCAATAAAAGCTAAGGGAAAGAAGGAGCATGAACAAAACAAAATAATTTTGGGAATGGGGGAAAAAAAAAACCTAAAGGCTGTTTGAAGAAGGGAGATTGATGTTCAGCAAGGGCTGTGAAAATCACAGTGAAACCTCAAATACTGCGAACAATAATGAGGGAGAGAGAACTGATTCTGTGCTGTTTGCTTGTGTTGCCTTTCAGTTTCTAAAAGTTCTGGATGAAAGGCATGGAAAAGGACAAGTGTGAAAATCAAAACTAATAAGGGAAATTAGTGGGAATTAACAAGGAACGTTTCAGAAATTCTTGTGCTGCCCTTGTTTATTGATGAGCGTTTAGGAGTTCCCATGACAGCTCAAGCATTTGGATCTTGACAAACTGTAAATATTTTACTTCCTGGATGGACAATGTTGGAGGAGTTTTCCTGGGGGGTTTGTCCTTCTGCTGAGGCTGTTCCTTAGGGAATCCTGGAATGGTTGGGGTGGGAAGGGACCTGAAATCCCACCCAGTGCCACCCCTGCCATGGGCAGGGACACCTCCCACTGTCCCAGGGGGCTCCAACCTGGCCTTGGACACTTCCAGGGACCCAGGGGCAGTGACAGCTCCTCTGGAAATTCCATCCCAGCCCCTCCTCATCCTCACAGGGAAGAATTTCTTACTAAATGGCATAGACCTATATTATTATTATTATTATTATTATTATTATTATTATTATTATTATTATTAATCACTATCACTCATCAGTTGATGAGGGACTCATCCAGGTTTAAATCTCAGCTCTCTCCTGGACCCTGGCTCAGTTCTGGTCCCTGTTTATCCACCAGAGCCACAGCGGAGGCAAAACTCGGATTCTGAACTTCCTCCTCGTGTGAGGAGAGATGGTTGCAGAGTTTCTCTGTGATTTATGCTCAGGCATTTTTCATCAGGAAACTCTGGAGAATTGTTTTAGCGCTATCACACCTCTCTGATTCATTTTTCTCTGGGAAGTCATTTCTGGGAGGCCAAACTGTGGAGAGATACCGGGAGGAGGGGGTGTTTGTGATGGGAGGAACGGGAACATTTCCTGCTGCAGATAATGCTGCAGCTGTAATTCTTGGTGATAGACCAATTCCAAATCCTGGTATCTCCTCTTTCAACAGGGGATGAGGGTTCCACTTCTGTAAAACACAACATATCTTGATTGGGTGTAATTTAAGGGTTTTCACCTCTTCTGAGGCTTGAGAGAAGCGAGATTTTCAGTTTTCCAGGCGGGTTTGCATCTGCTCTGTGCTACATCAGAACATAACAGACCAGATGCATCCGTGTGCCAAAAAATTAGTTGGTGGTTTAGATACAAGACAGGAATTGTATTGTTGAAATTTATTTTCTGGGCTGGAAAGAAAGGTCCAGGGAAGGTTTTGCTGGAGAGGGATGGCGCCAAAACTGCCACATTTGGATTTTTTTGGATTGAATTCCTCCTGGTGGGGAGAGAACTCAGGAAAGAAATGGATTTCTCTAATGTAATTACTTGTGTTCGACCCCAGAGTTACGGAGCTCTCTGACTCCATCCTTGTTTAATTCAGCTGTAGGAAAAAGGAGAGCACACATCTGAGGTCCATTTTATCCAAGCCATTATTCTGATGGAGAATCTTGAAGACATTTTTTGTGATGCTGAAAAGGAATAAAGGACCTCAGCAGAAATGAATGGTAAAGCTTTGGTGGTAAGTTTTGTGGACTTCCTTTTATTAGTAATAAAACTTATACACAAGCAGTGATTGAGTTGGAAACTGGAAGCAGAGATTTGAAACGCAATTATCTTACTACTCGTTGTAAACACTTGGGGTGCAACAACCCTGTGTGGGCCTTTTTACGAGCTGAAATGAATCCTTTAATTTGTTTAATTATTATAAGCCATTTGAAGCATTGGTTGCTTGTACACAGTAAAAGCTAACGATTCTCAAATATTAAAACCTGGCCTATAAAGAGATTTTTCGTGCTGTGGTTTAAATTCCAGACCATGCCCTGGCCATTATTGACCTGGAGAGTGACACTGTCATTAGTGACTTAATTGGCACAGCTCAGGCAGTTTGTCCTGGTGCCAGCTCCTTTGAAGATGTGGGGGCTCAGTGCTCTCCCTCAACAGAAAACCCACTGAACATCCAGCAAAATCTGGTTTTGTCATTAACAGAAATGGCAAAGTTAAAACACGCTGTTAAACACCCAATAAATCTTTAGTGTCTTTCTTTTGACCTGATCAAAGGCTCTGTAGCGATACAACTGCAGCTGATAATTTAAGAAAATGTCTCTTATTTTCTGCAGCCAGTCCTGGGGACAATGGCTCTGTGCTCCAGATCAATAGGTATTTTCTTCCAGGGCTGATTTAGCTTTGACTGAAAAGGAAAGCAATTAAGTCAGGCGTGGAGGGTTTGGAAGTGTGCAGATGTATTCATGGGGATGGCAGCTTAATGACCTACTTTTGATGATAGTATTGAAATGATAACGTGTTTCAAGTAAATATCAAATGCCAGCCAAACAGTTACCATAGTAATGATAAAGGAAATGTAATTGCAGTCAATCAAATGAATATTCAGTTGATGCAGTTAATTTGCACGAAGGTGCATTCACTTCAAACCCATGTTTTAGGATGTCCAATCAGGGATTTTCCTGCAGTTTGGCAAACCGTTTCTCGTTCTTCAAAACTTTTTGTTGGGAAAATTCCATTGTGGAGCACCGGGCAATTGCACTGGTGCTTCAAGACAGTGCTCAGTATTTATTTATTTCCCAAATCTTTCTGAAGATGGATGTTCCAGCCAGTGGGAAAAGCCTGGCCTCATTTTCTTTGGAGGAAAGCAAGTTGAGCATCTCCTGTTTCCTGTCACGTGCACATAAAAGGTTTCATTTATTCCAATTGACTCGTTCAAGATTTCTCTGGAAATCTCCTGTATAATCATGGTCAGGATTCTATTCTTAAGCTTTCATATTCATATTTTCACGGAAATGTGTGTCTGGGCTTAAATATCCTCCATTTAGGATGGAGACAGTGCAGGATCACTGGGAGGGGTCCTTGAAGACACAAGAAGGGACAGAGAGGTGCTGGTAAAAATATCACTGTGTGTTACCATGGTCCTTAAAAACAGAGGATTTTCTCAATGATTTCTACTAACGATAAATATTATTTCCGTTCCAAAAGGAATGCCACTGCAGCTGTCTTCAGAATGTCCTTGAGTATGTTTTTAGTGTGACTTTAATCAAATGTCATTTTAACTCCGGTCCTATGCTGCAAATCTCTGGTGAAATTCTATTAATTTTCAATTAAACTTCAAGTAAACCAATTAGCATTCTCATTTCTATAGAGCAACAAAGGCAGAATCTGTAATGAGTCTTTCCAGTTGCTCACAGAGGAATAAATGGTCTGGATGGATTTCTCCAGTGTGTATCTCTGGGAAACTTTGTCAAGTATATTACCTTTATCATCTCCTCCTCTGCTTCAAGCTCTTAATTGGCTTTCTTGTGGTGTACAAAACCATCTCCAGCCCCTTCTCTCCCTAAGCTGCATTCCAGAATTCTTTGCCTTCACTGGAAATCTTTAACCTTGCACCAAAGTGTGTTTCCATCAAAGTCAGAGCTGAGGCCGGCACTGCAGAACCCTCCTTGTCCTGAACAACTCCAGGACATCAGTTTGATGGGGGGCAGGAGAAGGAATTTCCCCTTTTCATTCTAAATGCGTGAATGGAAGTGTTTGAGTTATCCCAGCTGGGAGCAGCCTCCAACTCAGCTCGTTTGTGCCTCTCACCAGCATTTCAACCTTCCACTTTCTCCTCTTGCTGCCTGCTCCTTGCAGATGGAGGTGATCCCTGCCCTGAGGAGCTTCATTATCAAAATGTATTCCCTGAGCAGGAATTCCAGAGTTCCTCCAGTGGATCAGAACTTCCATCATCCCTCTCTGCAGTGCTCAGCCTCTGCCTTCACGTGGGGTTTAATCCCATTGCTGGTGACCTGCACTGTTTCCCTGCCTGGTGCCCCCTCCAGAGCCTCTGTGACCACGTGTGGAGCTGTCCCTGAGTGGAGCAGGAAGGTCTTTGTCACGATAGGACAGGAATAAAGGTGCTTGACTGCAGCCAGGAGGCAGTAGGAATCAGAAGGTTTATTTGCAATTCATTCAGCCCTTTTATAACACGCCGGGCTAAAGGCACGTTATTGGTCCACAGGACTGACACCTCTCCCCTTGGCTCAGGAACAGAAATAGCAAACAGCTCCTGTTGTCGTGGGAAAGGAATATTGTTCACACAAGGTTGTTTTGGGAAAAAGAAAACTGTTGAAAAGTTGGAAGTGCTCAGCAATTCTCAGGCTCAGAAAATATCAAGCCCAGAGTGTCACCAGAGGACACAAAAAGAACCACACTCACCTGTCAGGATGTGAGATGAGAAAAGAAGGAATTTTATTTTGTTTTGGGGTTTAAATAGGGTTTGAGCTTTGACCAGCGAATAGGAGATGAGGTTAACACCTTTCTGACCCCACTGGTCAAACTGGAAGGCCATCAATTTCTTCTTCCCCCTGGAAGGAATGTATTGTTTACCAAACACCAGTCTTTGTTTATTTTACAATGCATGAAAAAGCTCCAGTAGAAACGCAAACTACCAGAAGGCTGAAAAATCACAGTGACATCCACAGGTCTTGGTGGTGTTTGGTTGGGCTGGTTCCGTGCCAGGCTCTCTGTGTGAAATGGAGCCACTGCAGCTGCTGCTCAAAGCGGGGCTGGAGCCAGGCTGGAGTCACACTCGTCTCTTCCCATATCCTTTAAACTTGAAAGCCTGGCACAGACTCAGCCTGGCTGAGTTTCACTCTGAAATCACAAAGCACTCGAGTCAGGAAGCTCAGCCAGGTCTGTGAGGTGTCCTTGGGAGGGGGCTGTGCTCCCTGAGGGACACCCGGAGCACCTCAGGTGGTTCCAGCTGTGAAATTCTAATGACAGCCGTGGGGAAACCCACAGAGCCACTTTCCACCTCCAAAAATGGAACTATTTCTGCTGAGGGCAGAGGAGATTTAGCTCAGAATCACTGAAGGTGGAAAAGAGCTGCAGGACCATCGAGTCCAACCTGTGCCCCATCCCCACCTTGTCCCCAGCCCAGAGCTCTGAGTGTCACCTTGGACACCTCCAGGGGTGGGGACTCCAAACCTCCCTGGGCAGGCCCTTCCCCTGAACACCTTTCCCATGGAGAAATTCCTGCTGATGTCCAACTTGAACCTCCTCTGGCACAACCTGAGGCCATCCCCTCTTGTTTTCCACTTTCTACCTGGGAGCAGAGCCTGACTCCCACCTTCCTACAGCCTCCTTCAGGGAGGTCAACCAATTCTCCCCTGAGCTTCCCCAACCAGATACAATCCAGTGGCAGAGCAGGGATAAACCAGGCAGCCCTGAGAGGGCAAATCCCTGCTGTCTGAGGGCATTTCTGTCTTTATTTCTATATACCACAGGCCATCATTATGGGCTGATGCTAACTGGCACCAAATTTAGTGAAATTCCCTGAATTGAGACTTAGATCTAAAAATTAGGGAGGAAAAAATAAAAAAAAAAAAAAGAAAAAGAAAGAAAAGAAAATGAGATTTCACTGTTTGCAGGTGCAAAGAAGTTTATAAGGCTCCTAAACAAGTCTCAGTGGGATGTGCAGGTTCTTACAGCACTCGGCTCTTTAAAGTTCTATTTCTCTTTTCCCTCAGGAACTTAAACCCTCCTGAACAGGGAGCTGCTGGTGCAGCAGGTGGAGTCCTGGCTGTGTTTTGCTGAGCTGGAAGCAGAGGACATTACTGCCGTGGCACTTGGCCCCTTCCTGCTCCAGCCCTCACAAACAGCACTGGAGTTAAGTGGCCGTAACTTGTAGGAACAGGAGAAATCATGTTAAATTAAATAGAGCAAAAAATGGGGGTGTTTGGGCAACAGGAGCCTTTTACAACGTTGTTTGTCTGTTTCAGGAGGGAGCAGCAGGGAGGAGGAAATCCAGAGCTCCTGCTGCTCTTCCTGACAAAACAGGGAAAGGTAACACACAGGGAGGAGGTGAGCCAGCAGGATCTGGGGGGAACACAGCCCTTGGCTGCCCAGGAAGCTGAAAAAGCAAACAAAGAGCAATGAAAACACCTGATTGAGTGTTCCTGATACCCAAAGCAAAAGGATGCACCAGAACCTCAATCTAATGTGTGCCCTGCTCATGGAGATGGGGCTGATGAGGAGTCAAGAGGACCTGGTCTCAACCCCTCTGCTCCGAGAGAAAACCCTCCTGTGCCCTGGGCCAGGCTCCCCATTGCTGCAGCAGCCCCTTGTCAGAGGGTAGAAATGAACCAAGGCGCAGACTTCTTGTTCATCCCAGCATGAGAAGGGTCCTGGTTTATTCCTCTTCACAGCTCAGCCATCCTGGCTCCAACCATTCCCTGACCCTGCCTGCAGCAGCTCCTGCTGTGGGTTTCCCTTGGAGCCTCTGACTGTGGGTTATTGTCTGTGAGCTCTGACTGCAGGGATTGGTGTGAGACTGTGACTGCAGGGATTGGTGTGAGACTGTGACTGCAGGGATTGGTGTGCACACACTGTGACTGCAGGGATTGGTGTGAGACTGTGACTGCAGGGATTGGTGTGAGACTGTGACTGCAGGGATTGGTGTGCACACACTGTGACTGCAGGGATGGGTGTGCACACACTGTGACTGCAGGGATTGGTGTGCACAGACTGTGACTGCAGGGATTGGTGTGCACACACTGTGACTGCAGGGATTGGTGTGCACACACTGTGACTGCAGGGATTGGTGTGCACACACTGTGACTGCAGGGATTGGTGTGCACACTGTGACTGCAGGGATGGGTGTGCACACACTGTGACTGCAGGGATTGGTGTGAGACTGTGACTGCAGGGATTGGTGTGCACAGACTGTGACTGCAGGGATGGGTGTGCACAGACTGTGACTGCAGGGATTGGTGTGCACACACTGTGACTGCAGGGATGGGTGTGCACACACTGTGACTGCAGGGATTGGTGTGCACACACTGTGACTGCAGGGATTGGTGTGCACAGACTGTGACTGCAGGGATGGGTGTGCACACACTGTGACTGCAGGGATTGGTGTGCACACACTGTGACTGCAGGGATGGGTGTGCACAGACTGTGACTGCAGGGATTGGTGTGAGACTGTGACTGCAGGGATTGGTGTGCACACTGTGACTGCAGGGATTGGTGTGCACAGACTGTAACTGCAGGGATTGGTGTGCACACACTGTGACTGCAGGGATTGGTGTGCACACACTGTGACTGCAGGGATGGGTGTGCACAGACTGTGACTGCAGGGATTGGTGTGCACACACTGTGACTGCAGGGATTGGTGTGAGACTGTGACTCCAGCCCCAGACTGATCTCAGAGCAGTGATTCTCTCACCCCAGGATCCTGCTTCTTCATGATCCTCTCATTTCCTCTTCCTCAAGGTTCCTTCTCCTTCACGATCCTCCTCACCAGCTCACCCACTCCCTTTTATCACGTTTGTCTTTATCGGACAGAGCTGTTTCTAGTCAGGAATGAAGTCACCTCTATTCCCTTCTCCTACACCCCATTGCATTCCAGGAGCAATGAGGGAACTGTACGGGGCACGGGATCCATCCTGGGCATCCCAAAATCCCATCCAGCTCTTGGAGGCTCCACGGTCACCCCACCCACGGGTTGTACTTCAGTTTTAAAGTATCAATGAAATAATTTAAAAACTTCTTTTACTGTTCTCAGAGCTGTTCAGTTGGTGAGACAGAAGCAGAACAGGTTGAGCTAAAGGCTGAGGGCTTAGATACACATTTCTTCTGCATTTCATGTTATTTTTGCCCACGTAACTCTGAGTTCAGTCCAGTGAAGTGAAAAACTCTGAAATTACATCCCTGGACTGAGAACAGCCTCCTTCTATGAGGAAGAAATTCCATGCAAATCTTTTCTTTTTTTTTTTTTTTTTTTTTTCAGCAGAAGGAACAGAGCAGGGTTATTAATGCTGCGGGTTGCAGGGCTGACCTTGGCTTTGACAGAAAGTAATTTTCAATTTTCACCCTGAAGGACTTTGGAAAATCTCAGTATGAATAATTTCATTATTTTAATAATAATAATATGTGATACAGTGCTGTGTGGTATAAAAAATAGGGGTATCCTGTCCATTTTAGCAGCTGAGCCAACACACTTTGTGTTTGAAATTCCCTTTATAGTGAACATTTTAAAACGCTGGCCTTGAGCAGACTGAAAGCATTGCTGTGACCACTGCTGGTGTTTGGGACTGCTGGTAATAACAGTAATTTGGGAATCTTTCTGCAGTCCCCTGATGAAAGCGAACGTGTAATTACAGATTTGAATTAATTATGTTGCCCTGGAGTTAAGTGAGATGCCAAAGGCTAAATGAGTCCCCCCAGGGGTGGTGACAGAGCTGAACATAAACCACGAATATTTTCACCTCTGTGCCTTCCCCTGTCTCAGGGCTGTTGTGTCTGGACCTGAGGGAAGAAGCTTTTCCATGGAAAATGTGTGGCCAAAGAGCTGAAAAGGCGTTGGAGAGCTCCAGAGCCCTCAGGGAAGTTCTGTAAACACACTCCTGTAAATCCACTTAGTTTATGTACTTGTGGTGACCAATTAGAGAAAACAGCCCAGTGACAAACTGCTGTAATTAGAGAAAATCAGCCAATCCACTAATTGGAGTCACAATCCATCAGGAGAATTTATAAATAAAAACACCCAAGTTCTCACAGGAATTTCAGGGGGGAAGCCGAGGGATTTTCTTCCCCTTTACAAGGGGAGAAAATGCGTGGAAACCTGGACTTCCTAAGGGCCTGGAAGTGGTGTAAAGGTGAATTTTTGTCACGTTTTCTTACTTCTTAGAGCAGTCACAGCTCCTGGGGTGACTCCTCAGAACCAGTGAACACCTCGGGAAGGAATTTTTGTTTGTTTTGTGACCCAGTGGAATTCCTGGCGTGAGTTTGAACCGGTTGTGACAAATACCACATGTTGATGTTCAGTGTTTTCCCCTCAGATACACTTGAAATATTTTTTTCCAGCAGCAATAATAGTAGTTAATTATTATTTAACTCGGTTCTGTATTAGTTATTACTGTAATTGATCATTTGGAATAAATAAGCTCTTCATTTACATTCCTGCAAATTTTTTGTGCCTATCCTTAACGGGAGCAAAAAAAAAAAAAGAGGGGAAGCAGAGGTGGTTGTGCTTAGCTGCAGTTATTTTTGACACAGTGTGTAATTATGCCTGTAATTCCATTTAGCACATGTGAACGCAGCAAATGAGATAAATACAGGAGTGGCTTCCCTTGTAGAAGTATCCCAGCCTCCTGACTGGCATGGAAAAGATGGAATTTTCACTCTCCCAGGTTTGTGCTCTACTCTACAAGAGCCCATTTACGCAATAAATGGAGTTACTGGTTGAAATGAAAGTGAAAAAATGAAGGATTTGGGGCATTTAGGGAAGGGAGAGCCGCAATGTGAACAGAAATGGTGCAGCCAGCGATGCTCCACTTTGCAAAAACTGACGGTATAAACAGAAAAGAAGAAGGAAAAAGCTTCTGGGGGTTTGTTCAGGTTCCCAGCAGCCTGAATTTTTATTCTCTTTCCATCACAAACCCAGCCAGTATCACAGACACCACCAGAAAGGATTTACACTTTTTATTTTTTCCTCGAAAAGCAGCACAAAAGAGAGATTGGGAACTTCAGGGAGCTGCCTCACACACTGGGATATTTATCCAGGGAAGCACAGGTAAACTGAGGAGCTGCATTCCCTACCTGCTCTTCATTCTGCCTCAGGAAATTGTCCTGAAATGAAGGAAAGGCCAAATTAAAGGATTATGGATCATTCTTCCTTCTCCAAAGGAGAAGAGTCAGGAGGAATCCAGCAGGTTCCTGAGTCTGGATCAGATCCAGGTGTAAGGACAGCTCCGGGCTGTGGTTTAGTTGTTGATCCCAGCCTGTCATATTGGGGCCTTTGGAATCCTTAAAAACAAAGCAAACCGAAAAACCCAATCCAGCCTAAACCAAACCAAACAACAACAACAAAAAAACCCCTCAAACAACCCAAACCAAATCAAAAAAAACCCCAAACCAAACCAAAAACAACCACCACCACCACCAAAGAAAAAACCCCAAACCAATCCAAAAAAACTCAACAAACCAAGCAAAAACCCCCCAAAACAAACAAAAAAACCACCCCAAAATTAAAACCAAACCAAACAAAAAAACCCAAAACAACCCAACCCAACCAAACAAAGCAAACACAGGAAAAAAAAACCCAAACTAAACAAACAAGTAGGATAAAAGAAGCGTGTCCATTTTAGTGTTTTTTCTTGTTTGTGCTTTGTTGATTTTTTTTTTTTTAGTTTTGCATTCAGAATGCAAAACTGTCCATTCTGAGTGTTTTATCTCTCCGAGCAGTTTGACAAAAAGCAGGTTAAATACATTAAAAATTTCGTTCCCTCAGCAGCTTCCTCATGGCTTCAATGATCTCTGGCTGGGTTTTTTTTGGGGCGGAGGACACAAGGCTGGCGAGGACTGGAGGCAAATTGGTTTTAGCCATTGAATTCCTGATGGATTGTGCTGGAATGTGGCAGTTTGGGGCAGGCTGTTTTTTGGGGTTTTTTTTTGGTTTTGTTTTTTTTTCTGTAATTCTTCCAGCATTTGTGCAAAACAAAACCTCTCCAAGTGAAAAACCCCAAGAGCTGAAGCCCCGAGTAACACAAGGAATTCTTGGACTGGCTTTTCCAGTGGAAAGGGAATTAAGAAACTGCCCAGCACTGGCACAGGGTTTATTTAAGACTTGTGAGCTAATTTGACTGACCTTTTCCAGTGTCTCATTTCACACCCGGTTCCATTTAAATCAGAAGCAGAGCAGGGGCATTTAAAGCTTTTTCTTTTTTTCCTGATACATTTATTAGCAGTGAAACACTTACATCATAACTCTCTTTGTCCTTGCATTCAGCACACGCAAAGTTCACACGAAAACACACAAAGTTTTGCAGTGATTCTTGCTGCTGCTCCATATTTCTCTCGTTCCCTGGGCGATGTTTTGTGGTCCCTGTGTTTATTTTGCCCTCCCTCGTTTTTTGATGTTTATCTGCAGCGAGCAGCCATCCATTGCTGGCTGCATCTTATTTTAGGAAGAGTTATGCAAACACGTTTCTGCTGTTTACCCAGCAAGGTTTGAGCTGCACTGACTTCCCTGGCAAAGCAAAAAAAAAAGTGGAAACCAGCACGGGGATAAAAGTGGGGGAATAAAAAGAGGAGGGATGATAAAAGTGCCGGTTTTTCCCCTCTTAAGAACAAAGCTGTTTTACACTTTGCCACAAAGCCCTGCTTGGTAATATATTTAGGATGATTTAGGAGTGCTTTAGCTTTTTTTTAGGGGTGGATTGCAGGATTTCTGGAGCTGTGCAGTTTCTGTGGAGCTTTGAATAAATGAAATACTATCTCAGCTATTGTCCTCCATTACTGAACTATCAGAGCCACTCTTAATCTTTAATGTTCTTACTCTGACAACAGCCCTGGGACTCAGGCAGGTTCTATTATTCCTTTCACAGGTGAAGAACTGCGGAACAAAGAGGCTCAGACTGAGATTTTCTTCTCAGGCTGCTTGCCTTAGTTTGAGTGAGGACTCTCATCTCAGTCTTCTCTCTGCATAGAAGTTCGTTTGTGGTGCAGTGTTAATTGGGGCAGCATCTAAATTCCTTTTAAAAAATACTTAGGGAGGTCAGGATGTGAGGTTGAAGTCAGTGGAGGTGTAATAAATAAAACAATTTATTTCTGTACGGAATGTTTTGGTTAAAGTCACTGAAATAAAAACGATTTATTTTTAATACATTGTGTGGATTCTCCTCGCAGAAGGTAAATAGAGTCTGAACTGCTTTTTAGAGGAACTAATTTGGATTTAGGGGGATTATGTGACATGATGTGATGACTGGAATAACAAATTGATGCCTTTTCCCTTGAAAGACGAAATAATTCAAAGTGATTTTTCAAAATGTAAGAACGGGGAACTGAGAAAGTTAAAAAGCAGAGGTGATTTCCCCTTTGGGCCATTGTATCACCAGGACTGTAGGGGAAAAACCTGCACACTCCTCCCGTTCCCAGATGTGCCAAACCCTTCTGTGCTGGGCTCAGATTTCCAGAACGTCCCTGAGATTTCCTGGGCTGGAGTTAAAAGCAACTTCCCATTTCTGAGGTGATTCCCAGCGAGCAGAACATGCCAGGTTTGGGTTCCTGCCCTACAAAAAGGACTCGAGGAGCTGCCCCCAACCTCAGAGCCCTCCCCAGCTCCCTCAAACACCGGCACAAACACAGGGATTTTCCCTCTCTGCCACAAAATCCCACTGTCCAGCCCCAGTGGAGCCCTGATCCCAAGTGGGATTTCTCCTAACTAATAAACCCCAGTCCCAGCTCATGGCTGTCATTGTATGGCTTGAGCTTTGTGCCTGGTTTTGGCCCTGAAAAAAGAAAGCTCTGGCAGTGTCTGAAGCTTTGTGCAGAGATTTCTCCTCACCCAGCTCAGCAAATGCTTGCAGGTTTTCATGGATATTCCCAATTATGTCCCCAGAAATTAATTGTGGGTGGGGACAGGAGCAGAATGAACACACTCAGGGGTCTCTGGGGGGCTCAGTGGGGATCCCAGTGCTGGGTCTGAAAGGGGAAGGTTAAAACCCTTCATTCAGCAGCAGTGCTGGGGGCTGGGCAGAGTTTGGGAACCAAATACCTAAAATTTGGTGTTTTAGGTGCATCCGTGGTGAGTGACACTGTTTGATCAGCCTCTCTTCCCTTCAGAAGAGTTTCCCATTTCTCAGGGGAAATGACGCCTTGTAAACCAGCTTTGGTTCTCCTCAATGTGGAATAAAAATTCCCTTTTTACACCAGACACTCTGCCTGCAGCTCTTTTTTTGTGCCACCTTGCCCCTGGCCAGCGAGGGTGACTCCAGTCTTGGATTTCTGCTCTAACTCGTGCTGGGGCTCTGCTGATCAAGCCACTAATTTGTCTTCATCTTCCTATTTATTCAGTGGGGGGAAAAAAAAAACCCAAAACAAACCAAATAAAAACAAAAAAACCCAACCAACCAACCAAAAAAAAAAAAAAAACCAAACAAAATAACCAACCAAACAAAAAATACAAAACCAAAAAACCCCAAAACAAACAAACAAACATCCAAAAAACCCCCCAAACCAACAAAACAAACAAACAAATAAAACTCCAAAAACTACCCAAACCACAAATTGATTTTTTACTTGCTTTGAGATCCACTGATGAATGTTGCATCCATTGCCTAATTATACATTACCGATAATACACTGAATAATCCCCCCAGGCAGGTGCTAAACAATAAATTCCACAATAATCACTTGTTACGGCCGAGGGTTTCTTTTCCTTTTCTAAGGGATGCTGAGAAGACCAAGTGGGCAGATTGCCGTGAATTCGCTGCTCTTTGGGATGATTTTATCTTCACACACCTGAGCGTTTCCAGGCACAAAGCTTCATTTTCTGTGCGGGAATGAGATGTCAGGGAAATGTCTGCTGCAGGTCACCGGGGCTGGATGGGATGACTTCATTCCTTCTGCTGCCGCCGTGACTCCTCTGCAGATGAGCCCTGCATGAGAAACGGGCGGTGAAATGTCCTGGTGAGAAAGATTCTTGTTTTATTTCATGGGGCTTTCCTTGAATTTCAGATCAATCTGATGCTGGGGGGGGAGGGAAAACCACGTTGCTTTTGCCGGGGAAAAGTTAAAATGCTGATAACGGCGGTTGATTTTTATCAGTGGAGATAAGAGGATTGTCTTCATTAACACTTGTTCATTTTCTCTTTCATTTGCAGCTCCTTTTGTGGTGCTGAAACCTAACTTTCTCCTTACAGCCTGAGGAAATAACCTGCAAAAGGATCTTTTTTCCAGCCAGGTTACATTTCTTGTTCTTTCCTCTGCACTTCCCAGTTGCTGTGCATCATTTGTTGCTCTTGCAAATGCAGTTCTGCAATCAAACTCCTACTGGTGATGGATAAAGTCGTGTATCCTCAGCTTTTCTCTTCAGGATCTTCCAGCATGGAATAATTTTAGTTTCAAGTCCTTGATCTGTGAGACTTGGGGCACTTTAGGTCCATGGAACAGTTCCATAAGGTGCAGGAAGGTGGATTTGGGGAAACTTTACTCACTATGGAAACACAGAGCAGCTTCTCAGCTTCTCCATTGCCCCTTTCTCCTCAAAGCCACCCACAAATGTCCTTTTTAGCCACAGGACATCCCTTTTCCTGGAGCTGGAGAGGTGGGAAATGTATTCCCTCTACAGCAACACCTGGGATCCTCAGCCAGCAGGGATGCTGGACATGCTGAGCAGAATTCTCATTATTTTCAGGTGGGAGTAGATGCTGTTTGACACTCAGGGCACCAAGATTGAGGCCATAAATTATTCCAGATATTTGCAAAGTTTCCCTGCTCCACGTTGACTTTTTCTTTCTGTTCAGCTGCTTGTCTGAGTGTGTTTAGATTAAAAAAAAAAAAAAAATAGAGGGAAACCACCCACATAATAAAGTCTTCGGTTAATCAGAATTTGATTACAATAAAAGCTCAAGAATCATCATACAGTGTTGTTAATTAGATTAGTTGTAAACTAGAAGGATCCTGTTGTATGCTGAAATAATTGCAGTAAACAGCGCAGCTGGAAAGAAAATCAGATTTTCCACCGTGAAAATGTAAACTTGGAGCTTGTTTGTCTCTGTGTGTTAATTGCCGCATTGTGATTTATTTCTCACTCTGTGTTATGTAAAAACCTGACACTTGCCACCTAGAGAAGCACATCACTGTCCCAGGAATGTTTTAGACCAGGAGAAAACAGCGTTTCGAATCCTAAATCCCTGTGCCTGGTACCTTGGGCATGTCCTGGATGTTTCAGGTTCTGTTTTCTCACCTGATCAGGTGAAATCTGACGACTCTGGGCACTCTGGGTTGAGCAAGTGACTCCCTGCTCCTCTGAGGGTCTGGAGGTTTTGCAAAAACTCGTTTATTTCAAAAATTTTTGAGGCCAAAGCATTTTTGCCTCTCTCTGGCATCACTTTCCCCTGAATTTCCCTGCACCTCAGTATTGCTGGGTGATTAAAGATAACATTTATGTGTTTATCATCTCCTTAGGGACAAGTGAATTGTGCATTTCTGCCTCCTCTTCCTCACCCCTCAGCGTAAAAACCTCTGAAACTGAGGTGAAACTGGTGTCCACCCAAATCCTTACACCCCTTCTAAATTTGGACATAAACAAGGTCTGCCAGGAGTGAGAAATTCCAATGTTTTTTTTTATTTTATAACTTCCTGGATGGACGTTTTCACTGGAAGTCAGACTAATGGATAGAGCAGCAGTGGTTCAAGGTACATCCCTGAACATTCCTGAGGAACAGGAATTTGCAGCAGTGTTTTGGAATTTGCAGTGGGCTGGGAATGCCTTCTCCACCTTATCATCTGAGCTCTTTGATTTGGAAACCTCTTGCTGTTCCCCTGATGTTCTTGTTGTAAGTAAAAAAAAAAAAAAAAAAAAAATCGTCTGTGTGGGGTGTGGCATCCCAGCAAAGCAATTCCAATGGAAAAGGTTGAAATCCTCAAGATTTAGTCAGACTTAAGGCAAAATGCTCAATGCTGAAAGAAACTCTTTCCTGCAATGTGGGATCTGCACATTTCAGCTTGGATCTGGATGCCATAATGGAGTTGGAAAATTTCCTGATGGAAAATGTCGTGGGAACGTGAATATTCATCAGCTTGGACACCCCCAGTTACGTGTGTGTGGCCCCGTGGCAAATCCAGACCCCCAAAATCAGGTGCAGGGCTCCTCCTCAGGTAGAAATATTGAGTTTTTCCACTGCTGGGATTTCAAATCCACATTTAGCAAGAGATGGCAGAGTGAAATATCGAACCTGCTTGTCTTTTATGACCTTGGCAGTGATAAAAGATCTCATCTCTGTTGTGTTAGAGTGTTGAAATGTGTATTTAATGCCCCTCATAAATGAGTGGGCTTTTGCAGGTGTTGAATTTCAGGCTGAAAAAGGGGAAGGAAAATTAATTGGGTTTTTTTTTTTAAGAACCTCAGGTTGTGATGGTCCAAGTAAACGTTAAACCCTCGTGTGCAGACGTAACTGGCATCAGTGATTTAGTCAGTGCATTTTTTTAATATCAAAAGGACATCGACAGCAGCTTTTAAGAGATTGATTTGCAGTCAGTAAAATTTTAAAAACCTGAAAAGTAATTCAAATTTCTAGGGCCTGGTTGAGCTCTGAATGCGGAGCCTCCTGGGTCACAGGGCCTGGGAGTGGAACTGATCATTGATGTGATCCTCAGTGCCCACAGCTGCTGCCAAAATCCAGCTGCAGCTTTGTGGTTGGATAAGAAATTGTTTTACATTGTTTTTTAGTGGGTTTTAGTGGTATTTAGTCATTTTTTAAAACGGATTTAAGAGTTGCGGTGCACCACGCCAGACAGTTATTAATTGCATTTAGAGACGCAGGAGTTTAATGGGATTAATACCAAATATTGATGGTGGGCAGATGTTAAATGCAAGGCTGAGGTTTGGATTTGGTTTCCAGCTCTGCCACAGACCCCTCCCCAAATCTGTTCCAAATGAATTAAATGCTGCAAGAAAAAAATTAATCCTTTTCAAGAAGGGGATTTTAGTGAAATTTAAAAGATTTTTCCAGACTCAGCCACAAAGGGAACCAAAATTCTTTAAAGCTCAAGGAAGAGCTTTAAAGTCTGCAGCCTTCCCAGACAGGTGTTTCTTAACTTATGATAATAAACTGTTAAATATAATAATAATAATAATTTATAATAAAATAATAAGCCCTGCAGTCTCCCCACTGCTATTTCTTAAATTACAATCAAATTGTTTCATTGCAAGAGGTGAGAGTTTTATCTCAGTTTAGAACTGAGCAACAGAGATCTAAGTTTGATCTCAATTTAGAATTTTCCTTGAGGAAAAATCCACCCTGTGGAGGTGAATTGTCCTCCCCAAACATTAAAGGCAGTGAAATGACCTGGAATGGGCAGCCTGTGACAGGACTTTGATCATAAAACAGATTTTTTTCATTAATTTTAGGCATAAAAACAAAATCCTTCAGCTTTGGGAATAGGCTGGAATTGTGAAAGGCCCAATTTTGTGTTTTTTGGGGGGAAATCCGAAGTTTTTGCCACTACAGATCTGTGATTTTAGGGTGAAAAAAGAATCAAGATCTGGAGGGTTCTGCCTGTATCTCTTTATTATTCTGCTAATCAATTTAATTCCTCACCTTCCCATTTATTTCCATTTAATTCCTCATTCAATTCCTCACCTTCCCATCCCCCTGCCCTCACCTCGAGGCTCCTCAGGTTTTTGTTTAGCTCCCTCTGCCTCTCCAGAAACTTCTAAATTCTCATTTGGAGGCGAGAGAAGAAAAATTATCCCTCAGCCTGCCAGTCCCGAGCTCCAGGCCTGCACCTGGGGTTTGTTTTCTGAGTAAAATAATTTTATTAATCATTTGCTGCTGCCCACTGCATGCTAAGGTGTGTTCTGAGGTAAATAAGTTGCATTTAAGTAACAGACGCTCAAAAGTTGCACAAAATTAAATCCAGGGGTTTTTTGTTTGGTTTGGGTATTTTGGGGTTTGGGGTTTTTTTTTTGCTTGTTTGGGGTTTTTTGAGGGTTTTTTTTATGGTGGGTTTTTGGTTTTGTTTATTTGTTGGGTTTTTGTTTGTTTGCTTGGTTTTTTTGGGGTTTTTTGGGTTTTTTAATGGTGGTTTTTTGGGGTTTGTTTGTTTGTTTGTTTGTTGGGGCTTTTTGTTGCTTGTTTTGTTTCATTTTGTTGGGTTTTGGGGTGTTTTTTTGTGTGTGACATCAATGCTTTAATCTGAAAAACGTCCCCAGGCTATAAAGAAGTAATTCCAGTTCAACTATTATCTGTGAAGTGCCTATTAGGGGTTTTTATTTTGATTTTTTGGGTTTTTTTTTTTATTGCCAGGCCTAGAGTAGGATTACACGGCAAAGCAGAGAGATTGTATTTGTCCAAAAATGACAGTTTTTTCCCCAAGAAATCCATACTGCAGGAGCTGGAGAAGGATCAACTGAGTTTTCCATTATTGGAAAATCAGATTTATGAGGTATTTGGAGGGGTACTTACATGACCAGATAAGCCTGGGAAGAACAGAGAAATGGGACAAAGCAAAAGGCAGCTGAAAAATGCTTTTTTTTGGGGAAAGGGCAACAAAATTTAGGAAAAACCCAAAAGGTGTGGGAGAGAGTATCATCAGCTGGGAGAAGAGAGCGAGACCAGGATGTTTGTACCAGATCAGTTCTGCCTAAATCTTTTATTCATTCCAAACCAGTCAGTGGATTCTGATTCGGAGAAATCCAGTTGGGCTGAATTATTTCAATTAAAAAAAAATCAAAAACAAAAACAAATTAAAAAACAAAACCAAAACAAACAAAAACAATAACAACCAAAAAAAAACCCCAAAACAAACAGACAAACAAAAAACGCCCAAAAACCCAAAAAAACCAAAACCAAAAACAAAGAGAAAAAAAACCCAAAAAACTCAAACAAACAAACAAACAAAACCAGAGAGAAAATGGGTAAAATTCCAGTGTAAATTCAAAGGGAAAATGGGATAAATTTCAATGCAAATTCTGTGATTTGTGTTTGCCTAAACCCCCTCCGATCATCTCTTCTTGATCTCCTCATCCCTAGGATACTAGGGAAGACAATAAATTCTTACAGGAAATTTTGGGTATGGATTTTTTTTTTCTCTCTCTCTCTTTCCTGGGGAAACAATAATTACCTGGTGAGGAACCTTGGCTGCATTACAGGAGTCACAAGTGACAGCTGCACAGCAGCATTTAAATAATGATTTCAACCCTTTTTAGGAACCTCTGCGTGGAACAGAAAATGCAAAGGCAATATTTGGGAACTCGGATATGTGGAAGAAGCAAACATCAGCCCTGAATAACCCCTTTGAATTTAATGGATGAATCCCAACCTTTGTGCAGAGCCAGACAAATGTTTTTAATCACTTTATTCAGCTTTAAGCTGAGGGTGTGCAGGCCCCAGCCAGAGCCAATTCTGTCCTGCAGGGTGACCTTCTTATTTTTTTTTTTCCCACTGGATTAAACTACAGAAAATTTATATCGCACCACCAGAAACTACGGAAATTTTATCGTTTATTTTTCAGAAAACCAAGCCTCCTGAAGTTATACCTTACATTTCATCCGTGCCCATGGCAGGGGTTTGGAACGAAATGATATTTCAGGTCCTTCCCAACCCAAACCGGCCTGTGATTTATGGTTCTGTGGGTAAACAAAACGAAATTTCGCTCCAACGCTTTTGTTAGCGCAGTCGGAGCACAACAGAGGGTTGATGTGCATCCTGCACGCCGTGTCAGGTTTGTTTCCACGGGTGGCAAGGTCATTAAACATCATCTCCAGGCTCCAGGTGAAGTGGAAGATGCTGTGGAGGTAAATAAAAGGTAAATAAAACACCCTCGCTGATGCCCGCAGAAAAGCCCGAACCCTCCCGCCTGACGAACAGCAGAAATGCAATCAGGCTCGCTCAGCCCTCGGAGAAAAATGGGGTTATTAAATCCCAGATTAAAGATAGGGAATTGGTGATTTTATCTCTCACACAGACAAGATCCAATTTAGCTGATAGGGAGCTGAACCTGAAGAGAATTCTGTTAAGTTGTTTATTTCCCCCCAGAAATGCATCGCTAATGTTTAATTTGCAAAACATGTCCTTGTTACGTTCCTTTTCAACCCTTTTACCTGTCAGGAAGGTTGTGGAAGAGATGGGGAGAGGACCTGCTGTGTTTTATTCATCTCCTGGGAGCAACCTGGGCTGGGTGAAGGTCAACTCCAGCCACAGGTGCCAAATTCCAGAAACTTCCAATGGCCTCTGAGCGCTCAAACCCTCCTGGGGTTTTTTTTGCTGGAGGTTCTGCACCAAATGGATGATTTTCCTGTTTTTTTAAAAAAGCCTTCTGTAAAATGGAGCTTCCAAAGGACATCTGTGTAGGCCTGGTTCCGTGCCTGAGGTGTTTTGGTTTTCTGGAATTCCTTTCCCAGGGAATTTTTCTGTAAACAGGAGAAATGTTTTTGGAACTGTAACTTTGTTATTCATTCCTTTCCCTAGGAAGGACTTCTTCTTGCTGTCCCTCTGCTCTGACCAATGTGAGTGAAGAGGTTTGTCTTTGTGTCACCAATCCCATTGGTCTCTGTGAAATAGGATAAAAGGGAGAAACATCCCAGAAATGAAGGAGTCATTTTCAGCCTTCTGAATCTCAGAGTCTGTGTCGTTGTGGTGTAAAACAGCGACACATCTGTAATCTGCAAACTCACCAGGCTTCCCTCTGAGCTCCCTCTGGTCCTTGGTGATGCAGCAGAGCTGGGCAGGAAGAGGAAAACAGGATGGATTTTATAGAGCACAAGAGCCTGGGAAATGTAGTAGAGATTGTACAAATAAAAGGATTAATTTTATTTTTTAATTTTTATTTTTTTGGTCTCAGCAGTGAGAAATGGGATTTTCCAGTGCTGTTTTCCTGCTTGCCAAGATTTGAGTGACACTTTACTGTGTTTGAGATTTCTCTGAAGGGCTCAAGCCTCATGGGAGCCGCTCATGCAGGAAGCTCAGAGGACAGTGAGGTAACCACGGGGAATCTGCAGGCTGATTTCGATCAGAATTTCGGCTCCCTCAGCACTGCCAGGGGAGAGTCCTGGGAGGTGGGAAATCACCTCCACAGGAGGAATTAGTGGATAGACAAGGGAATCCAAGGGAATGAGTTCACACTGGAATTTCGTAGTTAACTCTAATAATTTGAATTTCCATGTTTGCAATGAGGGATCTGGAATGGGAATGTGGGCCTGATATTTCTGATAAATCTGAGAGATTTTTATCCTGCTAGCAGCTGCTAACTCTTTCCTTAGGAAAAAATTCCCAAGAAAGCTTCTCAAAACAATCTTGGCAAACCACTCTCCTTTCTCCAAACCATCTTTCTCTGGGTGGTGTTTTGCTGTTCCTCTGGTTTAACCAACGGCATTAGAGAGGTGTCATTCCTATTCCCCAACCACGGTAAGTCTGTATGGGAACACCTGATAAAAGGCAGTGAGAATTAGACAATAAAAGCCTTTTTTCTGTGCTCTTTGCCTTCTGAAATATTTGGAGTCTCTCATCTTTCTTTCGTGTCCTACAATGACATGGGAACACTCCCTGCAGCTCATGAATGTGAGCAGGGGGGAAGCTCCTTCTGCTTTAGCACAGAGTCCATGGAGATATTTTCTCAGACTGCTTGAAAAAGTCTGGATTCCCTCCAGTGAGGCACGCTCTGGAACGGGAGGTAAATTGAAGCCTAATGGCAAGTCCATTAGAAACAGCAAAAACCGAAATTAAATTCCGAGGGAAACAGCATTTCTTTGAAATGAAAAATAAAAGATCTGAACATCCCTGTGAGGCTCCGTCCGGTGAAATGTTTCCATTTAGCTGTTTTTCATCTGCAGCCCCACCTGGGGGAGGGAGCTGGGGTTAATTTTCCACCCATTTCTCAGTTGGCTGAGGCTGTTGTGGGGGGTTTGGTACCTGGGCATCCCTAGGCCAGCATCCTCAGGTTCCACGTTTGCTGTTTCCCTGAGAGCAGGGGGACATTGGCTCTGTGTTGGGGGACGTTTGTTTGGTGTTTGCCTTGCCTGTTTCCCAAAGCCAAGACTGGATGGATTTTGCTTTCCTGACCATAATTTTTGCTTGTATGTGCAGCAAACAGCACAAGACACAAAACCCTTCCCTTTTCTTATAATATTGTGGTGGTTCTGCTTGGATTTTTTACATCTGTTTGTTTTCCCTTCCCCTTGGAAAATGGGACAGTTTGCCATTCCTTGTTTGGTTGTTGTTTGTTCTCCCCGCAGCAGCTGCTGGGAGGAGATGGGAAAACTCATTTAATTTTCACCATTTTAAATTAACATAATTTTAAATAAAATGTTAATTTTAAATGGTAAAAAATTGTGCTACACTCAGAGTTGTGAGTGTCCATCTGTCTGTCACAAAAGGGCCTGGAGTGACAGCACGAGGGGGATGGCTTCGAGCTGCCAGAGGGGAGGGGTTAGGTGGGATATTGGGAATAAATTCCTCCTCGTGATGGTGGTGAGGCCCTGGAATGGGTTCCCCAGAGGCTGCCCCATCCCTGGAAGTGTCCAAGGCCAGGTTGGATCAACGTGGTCCTGAGGAGGGTTGGAACAAGATGAGTTCTCAGGTTCCTTGCAACCCCAGCCATCCCATGATCCTTTAATTCTACGGCAATGATTCCATGCATTCCAGAACATTATACTGGGATGTTGTCTTGGGTTACAATGTAAGATGCAACCAGCCGTTTTTATTCTGTTACCCTCTGTTCAAACCAGGTGGGGGCGGGTTCTTTATCCCTTCCAGGACCCATCCTCCCTCCAGGGAATATCTGCTGTCCATGGGCCATCCAGGCTCACTGCAGGGCTGATACAATCCCATCATCCCATGGGGAGAGGCTCCACCCAGGGGGAGGAGCCCAGCATTCCCGCCTGGATCACACCTGGCATTCAGAACACCAGCACAGCCTGTGTGCACTGGATTCCCAGAGGGAGACCGGACCCATCTCAGCACCACTGGACCCTTCTCCAGGATCATCTCTGCTCCAGCAGAACCACATCTGTCACTGCAGGAGGATTTATTTGGACTGACACCAACACCCTGACCAACAGTGTGTCAAGTTGTATCCTCTGTCAGTGGTGTTTTGTTGGTTGTTTTTTTTTTTTTGGTCCTACAGCATTTTTATTTTAATTTTCCTAGTAGTGTTCTTCCTATTCCCATATCTTTGCCTGAACACCCCTTAATTTCAAAATATAATAATTCAGAGGGAGGGGCTTTACATTCTCCATTCCAAGGAAGGCTCCTGCCTTCCTTGGCAGACACCTGTCTTCCCAAACCAGGACAGATGTTTGGGATAACAAAGCTGTTGGAGAAGTGGATGGTGGTGACCAAATCCTGCACGGTAAAAAATATCCCAGGTTTGGGTCTTTGTGGTGCTGAGATTTGATTTGCAAACCCCGCACAGCTCAGGCCAGCTCTAATCCCGTGCACATCCAAATCCGCATTGAAATCCTAGAATCCTGGATTTGTACCTAGTTCACAAAATAAATAATCCCATCCTTCTGACCACCCTTTTTTAGGTGCATTTCTGCAGCACCTCACATTTTTTGGCCAGAATCTGGAAAGAGGAATTTTCAGAGCCTCGAGAATGAAAGCTCTCGCCTGGCTTTGATGGATGGTCCTTTTATCCAGTGCTATGCTGGTACTCGTGCACACAACACCCAGAGTATCACACACATTTTCCAATTGAATGGCTCTCCTCAGTGGAGAAAATCCATATTCTCTGCTCAACAATGTGGACCAAAAGTCGAATAAACAGTAAAAAAATAAATGGAGTAACCAGGGATTAGCAGACAGTGCATTATGTTGATTACCCACATTGTCTTCAGCTTAATAAATTCTATTTTGCTGTAAGTCAGCTCAATTGCGTGTGAAAATAGAGAAGGTGGAAAATGAGACTGAACAAGAGGGTTAAATGACAGTGTGCCATTCCAGAGGCAATTAAAAACCAAAAAACTCCAGCCCTTGAGGAACAGAGAAAGAGGAGGTTTTGAAGTGTAAAATAAAAGACACGATTCTGTGTTAATGTGGAAAGTTAAAATTGTCTGTCCAAGGCTCATCATTAAACCCACACAAAGGCAGAACTTTTTTACTGCATCCTGTGGCACTTGCAATCCTAGAGACGGGCAAAATGGATGGAACAGGAATTCCAAGCTGTGATTTTGGCATCCCATTAATCCAGATTAAAATCCTTTGGCTTTGCCATGATTCAGTGCTCAGCAAATCCCTCCTGACCTGGGCTGTCCTAAGAACAACCTCACATCCAGAAGGTTTTAATGAGCTCTTTGGAAGTCCCAGTCGATGTTAACCCTCATTTATTTATTAATCTGCTTTGGTGTGCCTGGGGAATGATGGGATTTCCAGGAGACAGCGTGAAAACTAAAAATCCACCAAAAAAAATCAGATTTGGCTGGAGAGGGAGGAGTCAAGAATGAAGGGAAGGAAAAATAATGGAATAAAACCTGCAATGTAGCTGATCTGTTTATCCTGTGTCCTGATCTGTTAATCTATTTTTCCCTTCTTGAAGCCAGGAATTGACACCCAGAGCTCCAGATGGAGCCGAGGATGGAAGCTGAAGTGCCCAGAAACCTTGGAAAAGGGAGGTTGGTGTTTAAGGAACTTGTGTCATCTAGTGGTTATAGCAAAAGGCCAAGAAAACAGGACACCTGGGTGGTGTTTTATCATGTCCTTCCAGCTGATTGATGGATTCACCTGGAAAACTCCTTTCTTTGGGGTAGCCCTGGTTTTGTGCCTGAGGTGTTTTAATTTCCTGAAATTCTTTTCCCAGGGAATTTTCTGTCAGCGGGAGAAATGTTTTTGTAACTGCAACTTTGTTATCCATTCCTTTTCCTGGGAGGGACGTCTCCTTGCTGTCCCTCTGCTCTGACCAATGTGAGTGAGGAGGTTTGTCTTCGTGTCACCAATCCAATTGGTCTGTGTGAAATAGTAGAAAAGGGAGACACATCCCAGAAATAAAGGAGTCATTTTCAGTCTTCTGAGGTCGGAGTCTTTGTGTTGTTGTGGTGTAAAACAGCATCAAGGGAAGTAAAGGACAGAGTGTTTTGGATGTTTTTCCTGGAGTGCAGAATTGCTGAGGGGAATTCTTTGCCCCAGGCAGGGGAAGGGGTGGGAGAGGCAGGGGGTGACACAAGGGACAGGTGACAGCCCTGGATGGCTCAAGGAGCCAGAGCTGTTGAACTCTGCAGCTCTGAAGGCACACAGAGACAGTAAAAAAACCCCTTCAGGTTTTTTTGTGCCTTCTGCAAGCCTTTGTCTCTCCCTTTTTCCCTTCAAAGCAGCAATTTTCCTTTGTGCTTTTTTAGGTTTTTTTTCCCCTTTTTTTCCCTTCCCGGCCCTGCTCTGCAAAGGCTCCCCTGGGAGCTGAACTTGGCACACTCAGCCGGGCTGGAGCTCCGTGTCTGCACCAGTGGCCAGGATAAACTGCAAACTGCTGGATTAATATTTCAAATGATTTCCTAACGCAGGCAGCGGCATGGCAGGGATCCAGGGAACGGGGTTTTCCTGCTGAAATCCGCCTGCTCCTCTTAATACCCGGCTGAAAAAACTGTTTGTTTTTAAAGCTTCCCCCGTGGAAAGAGCGATGTTTTTGCTAATGGCAAATTCTGACACCTTTCTTTCGGCCTCCCACCAGTTTTGTATTTATTTCTGTAGATTGTTCTGAATTTTTTTGGGGGGTGGAACTTTGGAAAATTGAGCCAAGTTGGTTTGCAACTCTATTGGTGTAAATCTCTGTGGAGTTAAAATATCTTTATTAGAACTTTGTCACGGTAAACCCTCCCATCAGACAGTTGTGATTTAGATACACAAAGCTTTGTGTTTTTTTCTTTTACCAGAGCTTTTATCACCTTTTCAGTCAGTTTAACAAAGGACAGCATTTTTTTTTTCACTGCTGCAGGTGATAGCATAGGGTTAAAATGTTTCTAAAAATCATGGGAACTGTATACAATAGATTCAAGGGAGGTGGAAAGAAAGGTTGGGCCTGGATAGGCCTGGGAAAGGGAACCAAAACTACGCAGGCTCTGGAAACAAAGGTTGGGTTTTGTCTTTACTGGATCATGTGAAACTGGATCATAATCATCATATGATAAATGATATGATTGTTAATTGTAATGATTGTTTGGTACTTGAATATGATTATTATCTTAAACAAGAATCATGAGAAACAATATCTGAGGGGCCTGATGGAAACAACAAGAATCCATGCTTGGATAAGATCAATGCAAACAATAGAAAAATATGACTTTAATAATAATATATATAGTTATATAATGAAAGGGTATAAAATCATGTCCATTTGGAATCCATGTGGGAGCCAGATTTGGGTCTGTACCCTGTATCCCTGATTCCCAGAGCTCTTCGATAAAAGCACCTGCACATAATCATTCTGTGATTTTGTGTTTCAACGCTAACACAGGAATTGCCCATTTCAAATGATTCTGAACTTTGATCATCAGGTTTTTTTCTTGAGTTTGGGTTTTATCTCTTGGCATTGGTGGCTCCAGAGGAGCTGATTCTGTGTCACCCACTGTAAAATCCTTCAGGCCCAAATCCCAAAATGTCCCTTTCATATCCCTAACCGCAGAATTCATGATTCCAGGATTGTTGTGACATCTCTGAACTCCTTCATTTGGAATATTTCTCCTCACACACCTTCATAAGCTGATAATTTGAATTATCTTGTCAGTTGAATTTTCTTAACCCCTTTAGGGATAGACACCAGGGGGGTAAGATCTTTTTATTCCAGTTTGAGGCCAGACAAGATACTTGAGGGCACTGAAATAAACTGCTAAGAGCATCTGCATGGAGGAATTCAAACTGAGATCCATGACTTCTCAGGATGAAGCTTAAAAAAAGAAATAAAAATCTGTCAGCTTGACCACAGAAAACTGAAATTGTGATTCCTCCCACAGAACAGGGAGAGGGAGGACAGGGGAAGTGTAACCTGAAATATAAAAAAAATCAAAATTCAGGCTCAGGTGTGGGTGTTGTTCCTCCCAGGGGATGTGGCAGGGATGGAAAATTTGGAATTTTTCAGGGTGGAGAACCTTGGAGCAGGCATGGGGAGAGGGCAGAGTTAATGTGACCTCCAGCATGTGGAAGTGGCCTCGTCAATGCTCTCATTTCCCCTCCAACATCATAAATATTCTGAGTATTAACAGCAAAAATCCCAACAAAGTAATCCATCACTTTTGGGGAAATTGCCTGGATAGACAGAAAAAAAATAAAACCCTCACTGCTCCCTGTGCTACTTTTCTTAGTCCTGTTTTATTGTTTCTACTTAATGAACTGGCAAATAAATTACAAAAATATGGTTTATAAGCCCATTCCTTATTAATTCTATATTTGCTGCAACGGGGTTGCATTTTCAACATTAATGAATCAAGGAGATGGAAAATCCTGGGAATTTAATTGCACAATCACCACTGCTGTAACATTTGTTTTAAGGATGCGACAAAGTTAATGGATGTTTTATTTATTTATTTCAAGTGATCTTCAAGTTAATATTTGCAAGTTTTTTTTTTAAGAAATGTTTATTTTATTTTTTTAATTTCCTCTCTCTGGTTTCTTTTTTTTATTTTTTTTAAATTATTATTCATCTGTTGAACCAAAAAGGAAGTAGATTATTTCTACGTATCCCTATACTCTAATTACTTCTGTATATTTCTATATCCATCAGTTTCTGGATAAACTTTTAACACTTCATCCATTTCCATGTTTGAAGCTTCCCCTAATGAAACAAATCCTTGAAACAGGGGTTTGAAAAAACTTCCTTGCTGAAAAAATAAAATAATAATAAGGATTCACCAAGGAAGGAAACATGTCCCAATAATCCTGTGAGTGGAGGAGATATTATTGTTATTAATTCCAGTAATTAGAAGGAAAACATAACAAATTACTCCTAACAAGCCTTTCAGACAGGATTTTCTTTTAATCTCCAGGCTCATTTTTATTTATTTTTTCATTTTCACCAGCTGAACTCGGCATCATCTGCACACTCTGGAGTGATCTTTGTTTGTTGGCTGACAGACACAACCCAGAGGTTGAAATCAAAGTGATTTGGGGTTAATTTATTTTAATTTAACAGCCAGGATGAATAAGAGGTAAAAGTACTTTTTTTTTTTTTTTCAGTTTGTGGATGGATTTCTGCTCTCTCCACGCATTTCTTCCTTAATTCTTCTAAATGTGAGAATATTTGTGAAAAAAGACAAAAACCTTTTTTTTTCAAGGAAAGGTAACTCTGCACCAACCATTTTTTGGTAATTTTGGCACCACAAAATGATCTCTAAACATTACATTTTTAGGGTTTTCCTCCTATTCCTGGTTCCAGGAGCATTTTGGATGATGGAGAATCCTCCAGAATTCTGAGCCAGACACTCCAGGTGTGGTTTGAACACATCTGGAAGTTTTATTTACTTCATTTTTGTGGGGGCTGCAGCTCGTCCAACCTGTGTAATCTTCCATCCAAAGAGGATTTTCAAATATAAATCTTTGTCAAAACTCAGCTGGGATTTTATTCTTCTATTTCTTTTGAGAGGGAGAGAAGGGGAAACTTGAGACTATTGTAGGAGACACTGGAAAGGAAATTTCAAAAGTATTCTGAATTTCCAGAGTAGGGAATTTTCCTAAACTGCTGTGGCTTTTTCTCTTGTGAGCCTTGGGTTAAAAAATTCCCACTTTTGGAAAGGGGGTGTGATTTCTTCCCTTGCTTTTTTGTCAGTTTCCATTCAGTTTAAGGCTCCTGAGTATAAACATAACAAGGAATTATTTACTTTTTTATATTATTTAAACCCTTTTTTGAATAAATATTCAGCTGAAAAATCTCTTTTTTTAGAAGTTACAACCAGCGCAGGGAAAGGAACCTTGAGCTCCTGCTTTCCAGCTCTTGCCTTAATCAGCCATTACTTATTTAATTACTTATTTTACCCCTCTTTTCTCACAAGGAATGACAGCATTTTTAAGTATCTTTATTTTCATTTTTAAGTATCTTTAATTTCTTTTTGGCTTGAATGTAAAGCTGCAAAAATTCCTTGCAGGGCTGCCCACATGTGTCTTCACAACCCAATATTAACCACTCGCTGCTGCTAATTCAGATATTCCATGGGTTGAGTTCTTTTCCTTTGGGCAGCTTTTTTAGTTTGGGTTTTTTGGTTTTTTTCCAGTGGTTTTGAGTCAGGTTTAGGTCAAGATTTGACCATAATTTTTTTCTGTGAATCACAGAAAAAAAAAGAAAATTTTCCTCCTGGTTCTACTGAACAGGAGACTCGAGTCAACCTGGAATACTTAAAAAAATCAACTTCACCTCGAACTGCACAGTGTGAACTGCTCCCGCTGTTCCTTACAATGCGAATTTTGTGTCCTACTCTCTCTTACATTTTACTCCCTTTTATTTATTTATAAGGCAGAATTCAATATTTTCTCTTGTTCCACTTGCTTAATCTCTTCCTTTTCTTCTCTGGGTTCCACCAAAACCCTTCTCAATTCAGAGTTTTGTTCCCAAACCTGCAGCTGCCTCTTTCTCCCATTCCAGGCATCACCTGAGCACCTCATATTTTATATCTTATATTTTATATTTTGTATCTTATATCTTATATTTTATTTTTATATTTTATATTTAATACATTTTATAATTTTATATTTTATATATTTTATATCTTTTATTTTTTTATTTTTAATATTTTATATATTTTATATTCCGTAACTTTTTTAGCACGGAGAGAACCAGTTCTGCAAAGAATGAAAGGTGCTGTTTGAAAAACCTCTGAGGTGTTTGGAACAACTTGGAAAGAGTTAAAGTGTGGCCAAAGCCGAGCCATCTGCTGGTTTCAAAGTTGATTAAGTATCACTGCTTTTAAATTAATAAGGGCTCCGTTAGGAGAGTAATTGGAAGTTGCATCAAATACGGATTTGGGACTTTGGGGCAGAAATAATAGAGCATATATTTGATAAGAGCTTTGGACTATTTCTATAAAAAGTCCCACTTTTGTGATTAGTGCTGCACTAAAATCTGCAATGTTCGCGGTCTAATCCCATCTGAAGATCAGGATTAGCAGCTCAGAATTATTTCCTAAAGCTCCGGACCCAGGTTTCCCCTTTATGCAACACGGAGGGGAAGGTTTGTCCTTCAGGCCCCAGGAAATGCGGGAAATTCCCTCCCGCTCGTCTTCCGGCTGGAAAAGGATCGCCCTGGTTCCATCAGCACCATGGACAGCGGGAGGAAATGGAATTAAATGAAATTAAATGAAATTAAATGAGCGGCGGGATGGGCAAAAAGGAACGACCAGGATCCCAGCAAGGCCGGAGTGTGCTCTGCCTTAGCTGGGAGAAATTCAGCTCACCAGGAATGTTTATTTATCAATTAATTATGTTTATATAAATATAAAGCACTCTCCTTTTGCTCTGATTGTTTCTTAATTAAATGGAGCCACACTTGGGTTTTGGGTTTTTTTTGTTGTTGTTGTTTTGGTTTATTTTGTTTGTTTGTTTGTTTGTTTGTTTGTTTTTTCCTGTGTCCACTGCAGAAGTTTTAATTGCACCACAAGTATTTAGGGGGTCACGAGCTGGATTTTTGTTTTGTTGGTGGCTTTTTAGGAGTGGAGGAGGAAATAATGTTGTTACCTCCTCTCTGCGCCTTTAACTTGACACATGAAGAAATCAGCTGCCGTCGTTAATTGGAACTGAAACTTGATCTAAGTCAATTTGTTTGGAATTCAGGATTAAATAATTGAAATAACTCCTGACAACATGCTGCTCTGAAAGGTTCTCCCTTGTAAATCACTCCCAGTGAATTATTTATAAGACAATTTCATAGGGAGAGCTTCAAAAACCCCTCCGGGCAAGAATAAAATGATCTTCAGCGTTGCAGTCACAATTTATTTGGATTTATTTGGGTGCCTTTCCTCCTCAGGGAGGAGGACAGGAGGTGCCACTTCCCTGCACTGAACCAAACTGGGGAGTTTTTACCCCAAATTTGTCACAGGGATTCACAGGGCACTGCACAGACTGACTCCCCTGCTTTGTTTGCTTGTTTGTTTTTAATTATTTCACCGCCCCAGTGTGTGATTTGGTGATAAAGGAATGGCTTTTCCAGCCTGTTCTGTTCTCTCACGTGGGTGTTGGTGTGTAGACTCGGCAAAACTTCACTGAAAATCAGTTTATTTCTGTGGGAGGGGGGGGAAAAACCCCCTAAGTTAAATGTGGATTTTATAATTCCAAGTATTCCAGAGATTCTGAGTGAGTTCCTGCTCCAGCCAATCCCAGGGAACGGGCTGAGGAATCACAGCCCTGAGCCAAGGGGAGCTGGATTCCCATGGGATTTCCAGAAAATTCAACTTTTTTACAGGATTTCTGCAAATTATTGGATGGGGTGTGGCTTAATTTTGTTCACTTGCACCTTAGAGAAAGGAAGAAAAATAAAAAAGCAGCAAAATGGCAACAGAGTCAAAATCCCTGGGTTTTCACCCAAAGGGTTCTGCCTTTCCAAGGAAAAATGGGAATTTTCTCCAGCCAGCAGCTGGAGCCTGTGCTGTTGGAAAAGTCAAACATAAAAATGGTACAAAATAAATCCTTTTGATTAATTAGCGAAAAACCCAAACATCACCCAAAACCTCTCGGTTTGTAAAATTTGGGCAGCTCAGTTTTGGAAAGAGGAAAGGGCTGGGAACTGATGATGCTGTACTTTGGGATTATTTTTAAAGGCTTAATTTTATAATATTTTTATATTTGACAAGAGTGGTAATTCTTCTCTCTTACATCTCCTCCTTAAAGCCTTTATTCCCTGCAGAGCCCCTGGTGATACCTCAGCCTGTCCTCTGACACTCACAGCATTTCATAGCTGATAATAACAGAGAAATATCAAAATATATGAAGTCTATAAATAAAAAAAATATTAAAAATATAATAGAATAAAATTTCTATATTATTAATAGACATTATTATAATAGAATTTTATAATAAAATATTTATATGAGTATATGAAATATATAAAATACATAAAATACATAAAATACATAAAATATACAAAACAACAAAATCCCCCTTCTGAAAAGGCCTTCAGCAGCTGATTTATTTAGCCTGGGATTTTCCAAAAGATTCTGGGGACTGGGTGCCCAATTCTCCCAAACCATTGAGTGGATCTTGCTTTTCTTTCAATAATAAAACCTAAAACCAGTTCAAAACTGCCCAAATTCAACGTATGTCGCCCAGATGTAAATATTAGATTTAACATTTCAAATCATATCTTACATTAATTTGATTAAACTCCCTGCCAATGTGTAGAACTGGTGTGAGAATCCATCTCCTCCACAGACTTTTCACAGTCATTTATCATCATTTAATGAAAACTTTAAATGAAGAGGTCAAATTTCTGTCACATTCCCTTGAATGCTGGGAATATTTCATTTTCCCTGCACAGGAATTGGAGCAGACCCTTTATTCAGATCTCAGGGCCTCATGATCATCCTTTTTTTTTTTTTTTTTTCCTGCTGCCTTCTTGCTCTGAGCGCTGCTGCTGAAGTTATGAAAGGGATCAGAGAATTTCATTCCCTTAAATGTCAGGGTGGGGAGTGAAAAATATGGGAGTTTATAAGCAGCTCCTGAAGGACAACTGATGCTGTTTTACACCACAATGACACAGACTCTGAGCTTCAGAGGGCTGGAAATGACTCCTTTATTTCTGGGATGTTTCTCCCTTTTATCCTATTTCACACAGACCAGTTGGATTGGTGACACAAAGACAAACCTCTTCACTCACATTGGTCAGAGCAGAGGGACATCAAGAAGTCCCTCCTCGGGAAAAGGAATGAATAACAAAGTTACAGCAACAAAAACATTTCTCCTGTTGTTCTGTTGACAGAAAATTCTTTGGAAAAAGAATTTCAGAAAACCAAAACACCTCAAGCATAAAACTAAATCTACAGACAACCTTGATGATCCAGGCTGGTTTGAGCAGCAGGTTCAATGTCCTGAGGTTACTGAGATGATAAAATAACAAAGAACTACAAATTATTCCAGGTGTTTCCTACAGAGCCTGGAGATTCAAGCTCCAGTTAAACAGGAGCTGGAAAACCCAATTTATTTACAGGAATCATAGAATGGTTTGGGTGGGCAGGGACCTTAAAATCCATCCGGTGACACCCCATATAAAATATGGGTGTTTATGAGCAGCTCCTGAAGGACAACCTTGATCCAGGCTGGTTTGAGCAGCAGGTCCCAGGTTCCAGCCCCCAGCACTGGATGTGTTTATTCTCCTCCCCATGCTCAGGTGATTTTTGTTCTGTTCTGGCCACTGAGGGGGTAGAGACCACCCAGATCCCGCCTCAGCCACAGCTGGGACGGAACCTCTCCTGCTGCTGAGATAGGAATGGCTCTGAAGAGGTTTTGTTGTCCTTGGACGTGAATTTGAAGCCTGGCGTTGGTTTTAAAGGTAACAAAAGCATTTCTCAGGGTGAGAGCATTGATCAGATGCAGAGAACGAAAACCCTGAGTTCTTGTGGGATGTAGAAATCTCAGAATCCTGGGATGGTTTGGGTGGGAAGTGACCTTAAGTCCCACCCAGTGCCACCCCTGCCACCCCTGCCATGGGCAGGGACACCTCCCACTGTCCCAGGGTGCTCCAGCTTGGCCAAAGCATTTTTCCTCTTCCCTTCCCTTCTAAGCAGAAAACCGCCAACTTTTCCTTTATTCCCAGTTAAAACCATTGCCCAAGTGCAGCCAGGGTGGCTCAGCTTCAATAATTCGGCTTTTCTGGGAGTCAACAGGAGCTCCAGGATGAGGGAGTTCATGGAGCCTCATTTCAAGGGGCTCCTTGTCTTACCCATCGTAATTGAACTAATTTTATCTGAAGGTTCTGTTGTGAGCTCTCTTCATTCCTAAGCATGAGAGAGTTTATGCAGGAAATGAGTGGATAAAATATAATATGTAATATGTAATACATAATATCAGTTCTCCTTATCAAATAAATGAAATAATATAATTTAAAGTCAATGAGATTATTTTTAAAGCCTTTGGACAGAACTGACAATGCGTCCTCAGGGGCATTAAAAATTTAGGGGCATTCTGAATTTCCGGGCGGGATGGGTAACAGGAATTAGCAGCAAATCCCTGTTTCCCTGTGGTGTTTTCTGCCCACCTTGGGCACTGATCACACCCCATGGCCAGACACAACAAACAGCTTTTTTTTTTGCCTTTTTTCAGCCACTTAAACCAACCGTTTTTTACAGCTTTGGACACCCCAGTGCGTTGGTAATACCCACAAAGCCGAGCTTAGTTCCACTCTTGGAGCACATTTGTCTCATGGAAGGAAAATTGTTGTCATCTCCCTTCCTCCCTTTTCTAGTTTAAGATGCAAATTGTCAGTTTTCCGTCCCCCTGTTGTGACAAGGATGTGCTCAAAACGGGCACCAACACACCTGGAATAATCCTCTGCTGGAATCGAATCCGACTTCTTGGGATGTGAATGTCGGAGCCCTGGCCACCGTGGTTTCAAAGTACCCAATTGCAGCAGAATAAAGGCTGCAATAAATAGTAAATTCCTCACCTCAGGAGGGGAAAATGGTGCTTCCTGAGACTGTGTGGCATCCTGTTCCACAGCCATAATTCCCCAAAATCCAGTGCTCAGGGAGCTGGGACAGGAATCCTGGCTGGTGGGAACCAAACCCACCTGGGGGTTGAGTCTCCCCTGATTCCCAGATCTGGTGAGGGGCCAATAATTTCCTGTGCTCTAAAGGTACCCTCTGTCTGAAAAGAGAAAAAATTTTCTTTTTTGGGCATTTGGTTTTGTTGAACTTTCTCAGGATCTGCTATGTGGGAAAAAAAATGAACAAACCAAACGAAAATCACACTTTTGTTCCCAGTTTGTTGCTCACATGTGCCCTGGTTAGAGTTGGTTCCAGTCAAACGTGGATGGGTTAAACACCTTTGTCTGAGAGGCTTTGGACACCATTCTAACAGAAATAAAGAATATTTAGGAAATGAATACTGCAAGGAATTCCCCTTGCCCTCAGTGGGAAATGCTGAGGAGACAAGACAGGACTGCAAGGAATTCAGATGGAAATATTTTCAGGGATTTAATTGGGGAAGAAGAACCTCCCAATTCTGAATTTCCAACAGAAGCAGGGCAGGCAGCAAGGACTGAGGACTTTGTTTTGTTCTCCAGGCAGGTCCTGAGGTGGATTTTGCTCCAGCCCAGAACCAACACAGCCATGAGAGCTCTCCCAGGACAAGGAATTCTCATCCTGCAATGCTCTGACAGGCAGGAGAAAGTCACCTCTCATTTGGTTGTTGTGTAGCGGCACTGGTCAAACATTTTATAACTTATTTTAGGTCATTTAATCCAATTAACAAGCAGCTAATTTAGCGTGGCATGAGCTGCAGTAGCTGCGCAGCTCCGGCTTCGTTAAATCCAACATTCAGTCCTTGTCCTGACACCCCAAAGAGGTATAATCAGTCACTGATTAATTCGCACCAGGATGTCAGGCTCTAATAACTGACCAAAGCTTATCTTGTCAAAAACAGCTTTCTGGTGGATTTTACACAGTCAGTGAAATGCAAAACACAGCCCTGAAAGGCAAGGGCAGATCTCGGGGGGCACCTGCAGGGTTTGTGTGCCAGCTGGCTCAGGGACATCCTGCAGCTGACACAGCCCCAGCAGCACCTTCCCCCTGCTCATCCCAGAGAAGAGTTTGTGGTTTTGGGAGGGAAAACTCTCAGCTGTGATCCACAAACATCAGCAGGGCTCTGAGTGTGGTGGGACAGGAGAATCTGCGGGAGCATCCTCGGCTTGTCTCTGACAGGAACTGCTCTGAGACAGGATCTGGAGGGAGAGAGGATTCCACAGAGCTCCCTGAGTTCCTCCTTCTGTGCTTCCTGATCCCTTTTTGTCCTTCCTGATCTCCTTCTGTGCTTCCTGATCTCCTCCTCCTCCTTCTGTGCTTCCTGAGTTCCTTCTCCTGGGCTTCTTAATCTCCTCCTGTGCTTCTTGACCTCCTCCTGTGCTTCCTGATCTCCTCCTGTGCTTCCTGAATTCCTCCTGTGCTTCCCAATCTCCTCCTGTGCTTCCTGAGTTCCTTCTCCTGCGCTTCTTGATCTCCTCCTGTGTTTCCTGATCTCCTCTTCCTCCTGTGCTTCCAGAATTCCTCCTCCTGTGCTTCCTGATCTCCTTCTCCTGTGATCTCTGATCTCCTCCTGTGTGTTCTGGTCTCCTCAAGTGGTTCCTGATCACCTCTTCCTTCTGCGCTCCCTGAGTTCCTCATTCTGTGCTCCCCGCTCTCCTCCTGTGCTCCCTGCTCTCCTCCTGTGCTTCCTGAATTCCTCCTGTGCTTCCCGAGTTCCTTCTGTGCTTCCTGCTCTCCTCCTGTGTTTCCTGCTCTCCTCCTCCACCCTTACAGGGTGTTTCTTGCTGTGCCTGTGCTGTGGGGATGTGGAGCTGGCCTTGGGACACTCTCCATGTTCCCGAGGGAGGGAGAGAGGAAAAAACCAGCCCAGGGTTGTGTCAGGAGCTGTGCCAGGGAGGGTCCCTGGGGATGAGCCTGTTTGCAGAGCAGGTTGTGCTGGGATATTTGCTTGAGCTGGTTCTCGATGTCAAGAGATTTCTTAGTTTGAGTTTAGGGCCAGGGAAGGGAGGAGAGCCCTGGTGATAGCCTAGGGTTAAAATCTTTCTAAAAATCATAGGAACTGTATAAAATAGATTCAGGGGAGGTGGAAAGAAAGGTTGGGCCTGGATAGGCCTGGGAAAGGGAACCAAAACTACGCAGGCCCTGGAAACAAAGGTTGGGTTTTGTCTTTACTGGATCATGTGAAACTGCACCTGAAGAATCATCATATGATAAATTCTATGATTGTTAATTGTAATGATTGTTTGGTGATGGAATATGATTATTGTTTAAGAATCATGAGAAACGATGTTGGGGGGCGGCTGATGGAAACTACAAGAATTCATACAATAGAACAAAATGGGTTTAATAATTATTATGGAGTTATATAAGGAAAGGGTATAAAAACATGTCCATTTTGGATCCATGTGGGAGTCAGATTTGGGGCTGTACCCTGCACCCCTGACTCCCAGAGCTCTTCAATAAAAGCACCTGCACATAATCATTCTGTGATTTTGTGTTCCAAAGCTAACACTGGGTGGGTCTGATCCGTGCCAGGTCTGGTTACCTGGGCAGTTCTGGTGCTGCCTTTGTCCGCAGGCAGTGAGTGACCACAGCAGATTTTGGGAATTGTGCTGGTCTGGATCCCTGTTAGAGGAATCAGCGTTTGCTTTGTTGGTTTAGCTCGTCAGAGAAACTGCTGGAGCTTTCCAGTCAAGCCCCATCCACCACTGGAGATGATTTTCTTCACCCCTGTGGCACACAAGAGGGTTGTTTGTATTTATTTTTATAACCACAAAGGAAGATGTGTGTTTGCAACGGGAGTGCCAGTCACGCAAATGCCAATGTTTTATTTTTCATCAATTCCCTTTAAAAAAGGAGAGAATTGTCTGACAGGGGCAGACGAACAACTCGTCTGAGGATACCGACAGCACCAGCTTTTCGTTCCCAGACCTCAAAAAAACTCCTCAAAGGAAGCCAATAATGTTTTATAAATAACATGTATACAGTAAATAAATAAAACACCGAGAAAAGGAAGGGAAAGTGACCTTCCCTGAGGCCACCCAATAAATAACTTGGCAGACTGGGAGAAGAATTCCTGTCACTTGAGCTCCTTGCCAGAGATAAATATCAGAAATGGCACAGTTTGGAACAGGAGCTTCAGTCCTGCACTCGATTCAGGAACCAACACGGGGCTCCAGTACCCAAAAGTGACATTAAAAACATGCTTGGGATATAATCTAACTGGTAATAATCCTGAGCTCTGAATTAAAGGGTTTGACAAGAAGCTGTTTGAAGGTTTTGAGGGGATGGATTCCCAGAGTGTGTTGGAGGCACCCATTCCTTTCGGGGGAAAAAAGAAAAGGTAAATAAATTCCTCATTTCCTGGGAAGTGAAGCTGCAGAAGGGGTTCTGTGTCAGGCCCTGCAGGGAGGGTTTGGGGCCCTGAGTCCCCCTGCTCAGGAAGGGAAAGGATCTTACAAGGGCAGTGACCTGAGTTTCCCTCAGTGTCTTTTCCAGGCTGGGAACTGCCCTGTGCCTCCTGCCCCAGGATCCTGGCTGGGATTTGTCACCTTTTAAACGCATCTCAGGTCAGGGCGATGCCTTGTGCCCGGTTTATGAGGTGGAGGGAGCGGAGGGAGCAGTAAATACCTGCCTTTTATGAGTGTCACCGCAATCCCAATTCCAGGTTTGCTGCTCGTGCCAGGGACGTCCATAAAACCCCCCGAACAATCCAAACTCGGCTCAAGGCTCATAAAGCAAACTCCAGTGGTAATGATGTTTCTTTCAAGGGTTTGTAGCCACCAACAAATCAGGATTTCACAGCCTGGGGACAGGCCCGGATCTGCCGTCCCTCTGAGCTCTGCAAGGTGAGGCTCTGGAGCTCTGGCAGCCTTTCCAGGAGGGACAGGATTCCTTGGAATTTCCTTCCCTGGGCATTTCCTGCATTTGGGAATATGGCAAAGTGCATAAAAACAGGAACTTTCTACACCTGAGCCAATGGTTTAGTATGGAAAAGCACTGATCTTTCAAGGATGATGGTTCCTGGGTGTGATCTTGTCCTGGATAGACCTTATCTTTTTATTTTTTAATAAAAAATCAATAATTTTTGTTGTTGTTGTTGTTGCAGCCCTGCCAGGCTAGTGTTTGGTCAATAAAACCCAATTTAGCTCAATCCTGGTCCCTGTTTCTGTCAGTGTTGGAAGATGAAGCCCATAATGAAAAGGCCACTTGAGCCGTGATTCAACAAATGCTCCTTTATGTTCCTCTGCTTAATAACAACTATTAATGGATCTCTCAGGAAAATATAAGTCTGGTTTACTGAAAGTCCCTTACGTGACGCTGATTTTTTCACAGTTTATGTGAAAATTCAGGCTCAAATAACTCCAAGTGAAGGAGCCCAGAGGGAATTGTGGGGTTTAACATCTCTCCTTCACCACGGTGTGAATTCCATCGGGTCACGCTGAATTCTCAGAATTCTCACCGGTGTGGCTGACGGAAATATTGAGATTTTGGGGTGGCATTAAATCCAAAAAAAAATCATGGAGTGGTTTGGGTTGAAGGGACCTTAAAGCTCATCCAGTCCCACCCCCTGCCATGGGACACCTTCCAGCAGCCCAGGCTGCTCCCAGCCCTGTCCAGCTTGTCCTTGTCATTGCAGTTGATGCCTGAAGTTTGAGCTTCCGTGTATTTCATGTTCTGCGCTGCCCAGGGGTGCAGCTCTGAGCTCACAGTCAGTGTCACTCAGCTCTGCACACAGCAGGGACACAAAACAAATCCTTCTCCTGCTGCACACCAAGGACAACGTTCAGGCCCAACAGCACAAACAAGGGTGGGCTGGAGGGAGGGACAAGGAGGATGGGACCTCACAGCCTGGAGCTGGAATTGGACAATTCAACCCCAATGTGCAAATGGACCAAAACTTATAAAAATGTGAGACCTCGTGACTGGGCAGCCGTTTTGTGACCATTTTGTGTCCATTTTCTGCCCATTTTGGGTCCACCTTGGGTGTAGCCCTGGCCAGGCTCTTGTCCTGCCCAAGGTGTACCCTAAAGGCCTTTCAATAAATCTCTGCTTTGTTCTCCAGCTCTGTCCAGTCTCTGTTCCAGCTCAGCCTTCCCAAGGCATCAAAGTCACATCACAGAATCTTCATTTTTTGTTTGCTCTTTTAATTCAGATCCTTGGGTGGCCTGGCACATGCAGAACTTGATCCTTATTTGCTGTCACTCCTCTGTGCACACACCTGAAGGGGGAGGAAATACTTTGCCTTGTCTTTAACCCCTCTCTTTGGGGGAGCGGTGAGAAATGAACTCAATTCGAACACCCTGGAGTGTGTGGGACATGGCCCAGGGTGATGGGTGTGGGGCACAGAGCCCAAAAATCAGGTTTGGGAACCCAAATTCCACCTCTGCTTCATCGCTGCTCTGGTTTAAGGTGGTGATGGTGTTTCAGGACTTGTGACCTGCTCGGGAATGTCACAATTCCAGGGACAGAGCCCGGCTGAGCCAGGCTCTGCAGGCTGAACAGGGATTAGAGCCATTGTGAATCTTGTCCCTTTCAGGTTTTATGAGCAGATCCTTTTATTCTTTTTAATCTTCCCGGAATAAAAGTGTGGGGGAAGGGGGGGAGGAGAGGAAATGATCTTATTACGACTTCTAAAAGTGGCTTTGTAGCCGAGAGTAAGAACCCTGGTGAAACGGGAATGGGACAATAAATTGTCTGTGCTTGTTCCTCGCTGGCCTTTATTTTCATTAAACATTCACAGGCACCGTTGCAGTTACTTAAATCAACATGATGACCCACTTTAAAAAGATCAGCTGGAAGAAAATATACCTTTAATTATATTCAGTGATGGCTTTATAAACTTTATGGAGTGAGTAAATGTCTTGATGTGCATGTGAGGCTCCCATGTGGGCAGAGGGGACGGTGAGGGGTGTCTGTGCATCCTCTGTGCACTTGCCTTAAACAACTTTACACCCAGGTTACACCTCAGGGAAATCCAGTCCTTGTATGGACTTTAATTAGGCACATCCTGCACGATAAGCAATGAACTTTAGGGAAATGGTGTCCCCACTAAGCTGGTGATGCAATCCTCCTATGGGGCTGAGATTTCATAGAAATCATAAAATTTTCATAGCAATTTCAGCATCAGAAATTGTTCTGGCTCTGAGGAAATTCCAGATTAAGAGTTCAGTCCCTGCAGTGCCTTCACTGGGAATATCTGTGTGGCGTTTTTTTTTCCTTGGAAAAGCCTGAGCTGTGCATTCCTAACCCAGAAAAGGATTTGGGTCAGGTAATTAACTTCAACATTGTGAGTGTTGTTATTTAATTCGTCCAGAGTGCCCATAGGGCTGGCATCCTTTCCCTGAGGACTCAGAGTGAGAATTATCCCATCACTTCCCATTTCTGGCAATCCTGGACCTATCCATTCACCGCAGACAGGAACCAAACCAAGGAACAAACAGCCAAGTACCTCTAGCCCTGGTTCCATGCCTGAGGTGTTTTGGTTTTCTGCAAATCATTTCCCAAGGCATTTTCTGTAAACAGGAGAAATGTTTTTGGAACTGTAACTTTGTTATTCATTCCTTTTCTTAGGAGGGACTTCTTCTTGATGTCCCTCTGCTCTGACCAATGTGAGTGGAGAAATTTATCTTCTTGTCATATAAAGAAGACACATCCCAAAAATAAAGGAGTCCTTTTCAGTCTTCTGAAATCAGAGTGTGTTGTTGTGGTGTAAAACAGTGTCAGGTACCCACTAATCCAATTTGTCTGTGATGAGAAGGTGAACAAGCTCAGGTCTGTCTTAATATTTCCTGTCTCCACTGAACTCCCCACATTGCCCAAAGCACCATCTCCCTCTCGTTTTTTGTTTTATTTTGGCTCCCAGGCAGCCTGATTTCATTATGACAACTGCTATTTTATCCGAGTATTAAGAATCTGTGTTTGCTGCGTGACAACATAAATTTTATCAGCCGGTAACAAGCATCATAAAATCAGTTTGCAGTAGTTCTTCCTTGGCAGCTTGATAGTCCACGCTGCAGAAATGAGATGTTCTCTGGGGCTCCTTTTCAGTGCTAATGTAGTGCATGAACGCAGAGCTTTTATTTTTAGTGCGTTTTTAGAATCAGGCAAAGATATTATTTGGCAACAGGCAGCACAAGTGCTCCTAGGGTTTGGTCTGCTCCTGTTCCTGCACAGCACTAAATCTCCCCTTCCTAAGGCATCATCATCCCCCGCTGTAATAAATGCTAAAAAAGAAATTAAAAAAAAAATAAATAAAGAGGAAAAAAATTCAGCTCTAGCAGAGCTGAACTTTCGGAGATGGATTGCAGCAGCGCTTTAACTTCAATTCTGCACAAATTGCTTTCGATTTTACCTGCTTTGCATGTAGGGAAAAGAAAAATAAAACCACCCCAAAATTCCATTTTTCTTGCCCCCACAGAGCCAGATTAGCTCCTGTCACCCGTGTTGGATGCTGCAAACTCCGTCAGCAGCCCCTGGCAGCTCCAAATGAAGTCGCACGCAGGGAGAGCTCTCAATAGGAATCGATTTGCAGCACAAAATGCCTGATTTGCAGTTTTATGGCTTAAAACTCCTTAACTGCCCTGATTTATTGTTTGCAGTTAGGAGGGAAGCCTGAGGGGGGGGGGGGGGGTTGATTCTCCTGATTTGGGCTTTTTTAAGTTTTATTGGCAGCATTTGCTTTCGGATATTAAACGCAAAACAGTGCTGTTAAATATTAAAATGATCATTTCTGGGTCCTAATCTCACGTGGGAATTGGAATCACGTGCAGGATGTTTTCCTGGTGAATGTCGTGATTCTCCTCACTTTACCTGAAGTGTAATTGAGGATACACTGAAGTGCTATTCAAGAGGGGAAAAGTGAACCCCAGGGGCTGCTCAAGGTCATCAAACTGAACCTTAATTACTGGATTTATTTATAAATAATGGAATAAGACAGAGGTGGCTGGAACACGGTGTGGGACAGCTGCTCCACAGCCATAAAGTTGTTTTAGTGGAGAGGAATAATTTGGTCAATTTAAGGTGAATTTAAGGTACATTTGAGGTGACTTTAAGGTGAATTTAAGGTGAATTTAAAGTGAATTTGAGGTGAATTTAAGGTAAATTTGAGGTGAATTTAAGGTGAATTTGAGGTGAATTTAAGGTGAATTTAAGGTGAATTTAGGGTGAATTTAAGGCAAATTTTCCCCTTTCCTGAGGCTCAGTTCCAACAGAACCAAGTGTGTTCAGCCTGGAGTGACTGAAGAGACAGAACTGATGGGGAAAACTTCAAATCAACCCCTTGTTCCTGTTGGTGGAGATTTCATCCCAATCCCATTGGCAGCAGCAGAAGTTTCCTCCTTTTTTACTGAGGCACAGTGACAGACGCAGAGTGGAGCTGTGCAGGGTGGGAGTGCAGGAACTGGGAATGCAGGAACTGGGAATGCAGGAACTGGGAATGCAGGAGGGGTTTGGGAATGCAGAAGTTTTGGAATCCATGTGTATTTTCAGAATCCATGCGTATTTTCAGTATGCAGGTGTATTGTTGGAATCCAGGTGTGTTTTTGGAATCCATGTGTATTTTCAGAATCCATGTGTATCTTTAGAATCCAGATGTATTTTTAGAATCCAGGTGTATTTTGCAGTGCTAAATACAAAGTCCCTTCGGAAGGAATGATGGAAGTCCAGCTATATTTTTGGAATCCATCCGTATTTTCAGTATCCACCTGTATTTTCAGAATCCATGTGTATTTTCAGAATCCAGGTGAATTTTCAGAACCCAGGTATATTTTTGGAATGCAGGTGCATTTTTGGAGTGAATCCCTATGTATTTTCAGAATCCAGGTGTATTTTTGGAATGTAGTTGTATTTTGCAGCGTTAAACACACGCTCCTTTGGGAAGGAATGATGAAAATCCAGGTGTATTTTTAGAATCCAGGTGTATTTTCAGAATCCAAGTGTATTTTTGGAATACAGGTGAATTTTCAGAATCCAGGTGTATTTTTGGAATGCATGTGCATTTTTAGAATCCAGGTGTATTTTTAGAATCCAGGTGTATTTTTAGAATCCAGGTGTATTTTGCAGTGGAAAACATGCGCTCCCTTGGGAAGGAATGATGAAAAAGCAGCAGCAGCTTCTGAACTTTGACCTCACCTTGCTGACAATGGAGTTTTTCTGGTGAGGTTTGGGTCACAATCACTTGTAGACTGTTTCCTTCTCATAAAACAAAAAACTCTCCCACTCTCATGGGGTGAAAACAACAGAAAAGATTTTTCTGCTTTCTCCTGCTCTTAATTTTGAGGTTATTCATTGCTGCCTTTCAGGGCTGCCCAATATCCATCTGCTCATCCTCACTCAAGTGGCTTTTCCCCTTAAAACAGCCATGAGAGGCGCCTCCATATCTTGATTAAAATCTCCACATTTTTACATTTTAACTGCTGCTCTGTATTTAATAACCTTCGCTCCGAGGCAGTGATTCCTTAATATTGGCAAAATAACACTTTCAGAATTACTGCTCCGTCTTTGTTCTTGTTCTGGGGCACAAAATCCCACCAGCCCCGAAACACAAACGTCTTAGAATGGTTTGGGTGGGAAGTGTAGCCCTGGTTCCGTGCCTGAGGTGTTTTGGTTTCCTGAAATTCTTTTCCCAGGGAATTTTCTGGAAACAGGAGAAATGTTTTTGTAGCTGTAACTTCATTATTCATCCCTTTCCCTAGGAAGGACTTATTGATGTCCCTCTGCTCTGACCAACGTGAGTGAAGAAATTTATCTTCTTGTCACCAATCAAATTGGTCTGTGGTAAAAAGTATGTAAAAAAGACACATCCCAGAAAAATGAAAGAGCCATTTTCAGCCTTCTGAAGCCAGAGTCTGTCATTGTGGTGTAAAACAGTGTCAGGAAGGAGCCTTAAAAATCACCCAGTGCCATCCCTGCCATGGGCAGGGACACCTGCCACTGTCCCAGGGTGCTCGAAGCCCTGTCCAGTCTGGCCTTGGGCACTTCCAGGGATCCAAGGCGCACCTTTGTGTCAGAAAAACCCTTTTTCTGACCCAGAGACAGAGCTCCTGAGAGGCTTTTCAAAGACTTTTATTCCATTTTCAGTCTCATGTGAAGGGTGAGACAATACAGATTTTACAATTCACGCCACCACAATCAGAACCCAAACAATTTCCTAATTCCAAAACATTATAGGTGCTTTTTGGCCTATCAGCTTTTGCCACACAATGCTGCTGATGCCTCTAAGCCAATCATTAAAATTACCCCACATGGGTTTGGTACAATGCATCCTTCACAGTTCTGTTTCTCCAAAATTTCTGCTCTGTTTGCAAGGCCATCATTTGAAACTTGTTTCCAGTTCAGTTTCTCTCTCAGCAAAGTCTGTCTTTCTAAGTCAGAATATTTTATCTCAGAATTTACATAAAGATGCACAGGACTATGTGAGCCTTCAACCAGGCTTTGAGAATTCTCTACAAACCCATCTCCCACACCTTTGGAGAGGACACACCTTGTCCTCTGCTCTGTCCAAACCAGAGTGTTCTGCCTGCACGCAAATCCTGATTTTCTCAGGACACATTTCCAGGTGTGGGAAGGAGCATGCAGGGAGAACGTGAGGCACCCAGCAGAGCCCTCAGTCAGGTGTGCTGCTGTCAAATTCCTGGATCTGGGATCTGTGTGGGAGGGCAGGGCGCTGGGGGAGGGAAGGGGAGAAGGAGATTCGAGAGATCATTTTAGGACAAGAGCAGCTCTGCCAGTGTGAGCTCTCCGGGCTGGGAGCTCCTGCCCACGGCACAGCTCGGGCTCTCAGCTCATTCCACTCCAGCGAAGTCTGGCCGCCCGGGAGATTTGCTTTGTGTTGTTTACAGGCTCTGTTTTCCCCTCTTTCATTAGCCACGTTTCACTCTCTGCAAAGATAATGCGCCTCCGAGTCAGGCACGAAAGGAGGCTGCTGATAGACAAGCTGCTTTTTGTCATCTGCGGGGAATTGCTGTCATTTGCTAAATGCGTGTGACCCGCTCTCTTCTGCATCTCGGAGAGGAGTTTGTGGTGCTGCTGGGATTCAGGAAAGTTTCCTCGGCAAAAACAAAGGAGGTCTGGGGTGGCCCAGCTCCATCCCTCCATCCGGGCAGCCCCAGTTTGTGCCTGGTTGTTACTGGGAGTAACCAGAGTTTGTGATCTGCTGGGTGTTTATTGGTTTAAAACCATCCTGGAACATGCTGCATTCTGCTTTTTGTTTTATCCGTCAGGAATCTGGCATTTTTTGGTTTCTTTTATTTCTTCATTTTCGCTGTGGGGGATTTTTTGTTTCTTTTACTTCATAACTTTTCCCGTGGGGAGCTTCATTGTTGCCATTGCACAGATGTGACTCTCTGGCCATGAAATTCAGCTCAGTGCTACCAGAATCCTTCCTGGTGTTGGGTTCCCACTTCCCAGCTTCCATTTTCCTGAGCAGGGAAGGCACCAGGAGCTGCTTTTCAGTCACCTGGCTAAAGAGAGTTGGATTTATTGTCCCTTTATAAAACCTTGTGAGGATCCTGTCCCTCTTCTCAGGCCATGAGCTGAAATCTGCTCCAGCCCTCACCCCCTGAGGATTACTGAGCTTCATTCTCTTGCCAAAACAGCAACTGAATGTCATTTTTCTCAGCCTTATTTACAGTAAGCTCCCTTTATTCAACACCCAGGCAGGAAGGGATTCTTAAAGTGGGCATAGATCACATTTATGTTCACTTAATTCCCCTTTACGGTGCCAGGATGGTGTAAATCACCTCGGGAATAGACCACAATCAGACACTCTCCATCAATGGTCCTGCAGTGGGAACTGCAGCGAAGCTCATTCATTTAGCAGCCCTTAATGGGAGGTCACTCATTATTTACACAGCTTACAAGTCGTTTGGAATTATGGTTTATTAGCACCAGAGGCAGCAGGGTGATGCCAGGAGGAACATTTCCCTCTAGGCAGATGGGCCCTGCTTTTATTAAAATATTATTTCATATTTATTATAAAATTATTATTATTATTATTATTATTATTATTATTATTATTATTATTATTATTATTATTATATTTTTATTAAATATTACCTGCCAGGTAATATTTAGAGGGTTCATGTTCCCTGCCTGAGCTGAATTCCTGGGCTGGCAGAGACCTGATGGAGTTATCAAAAAGTTCCTAAGAGAAACATCCTCGAGGTATCTGAGTGAACAACATCCATTGAGCTGTCACCTGCTGCTCCTTCAGCACAGGTGTCCCCTCAGGAATTCAGGTCCCATTTAATCCTTCTCAAGCAGAGTTCCTCTCTGTCCTGGTTGTTTTGTTTTTAGTTTGCTTAGGTTTTTTTGTTTCATTTTGCTTATTTTGTTTTTTTTTTTTTTTTTGGGGGGGGGTTATTCCTTTTTACACTCCCGTGGAATTTTTTTGAGGGGGAAAATCCATCAAAAGCTGCTGCTCCAGAAGGAGGATGTAAGACACGGGGCCCCACTGGGAAAGGATCTCTTCAACCAGCACAGCAAACCGAGAGAGCTGAGCAGAAATGCCGCTGGGAAATGTCTCTCAGGTGTGACTATGACAGGAATTTTAATATTTCCTACAGTTGCAGGGTGGCACAGCGCTGTTGCATTAAAGCAGAGTGAGAACAGAGAGAAGGAACAGTTGAAAGCTGCTGAAATCACTTCTGGATTTGTGTAAAATTTGTGTGGCTGTGTGCTGGCTTCCCCAGCACATTGTGAAATGAAGGGGATTGTTTATTTTCTTTAATATTAGTTCACAACATTTCCAGGTCCTGGATAGCTCATTCCTATCAGGAATGGGAGAGGAGAGGAGAGGAGAGGAGAGGAGAGGAGAGGAGAGGAGAGGAGAGGAGAGGAGAGGAGAGGAGAGGAGAGGAGAGGAGAGGAGAGGAGAGGAGAGGAGAGGAGAGGAGAGGAGAGGAGAGGAGAGGAGAGGAGAGGAGAGGAGAGGAGAGGAGAGGAGAGGAGAGGAGAGGAGAGGAGAGGAGAGGAGAGGAGAGGAGAGGAGAGGAGAGGAGAGGAGAGGAGAGGAGAGGAGAGGAGAGGAGAGGAGAGGAGAGGAGAGGAGAGGAGAGGAGAGGAGAGGAGAGGAGAGGAGAGCGAAAAGGGTGGGAAAAGGGTGGGAAAAGGGTGGGAAAAGGATGGGACCAGCTCCCAGCAGGATGTGCAAAGTACCTTTGCCTGTAACTCAGCTCTGAGAAGGGATCATTAGCCAGATCTCCTTCCCAAACCTTGTGCTGTTACCAATCCTATTAATAACCAGCAATCTCCCCAATTATTAATCCATTAACAATTCCACTGCAGAAAAATTCATTGTAATGTCTGTTCAGAATACCTATTCTTGACAGGCCGTTTTTTTGGAGGGGGAGCATAATTTAATTTTAATTTAAAAGCTTGGCTTCCTGAGCCTCACAAGGAATTAATGACTTGAGTTGCTCCATCTGACTGTGGCAAAAGCTGCTCCCAAATTAACTGTACCCCCTGTCCTCTGCCTTGAGAACTTCTCAGGGTATGCTCAGGCTTCTTTCCACCCCTCTTCTGTGAGGAGGAGCAGGATTATGTAAGAAAATGGCAGCAATTATGGTATTAACATAATGGGAACAATTAGTGCGGCACAATCCACGAGTTAATTGAAGTGCACTCATGTCTTTTGAAGAAGGGCTTTGTCATATCTTGATTTTCCTTCTGGTTGTTACAATGCTCTGCTCTCACTGAGTGGGGGTGAGAGCCAAGGGAAAGCATTCAGGCGTGCAGGAATTGGAGGGGAAAATAGGGAAAAATATGAAAAAAGCTGCTTCGGAGCTCTGACAGCTGCCAGGCTCAGTTCTGGCGCTCATTGATGATTTTCCCTTGAAAGGAAGAAGGATGAGGTGTCCAAAATAAGACATCACCAACAGTGGATTTTGTCCTGGGAAGAACCTCTTAGAAAAGCAAAAATTTACCTGTTGAAACTTTGGGGGGGGAGTGAAATGGAATTTCCAGGATGAAGTATAAACCCAAACCACAACAGCTCGGCTGAGAGAACAACAGATCAGGGTCTCCACTCTCTGTTTACTCTTTGTGTCTTCAACCCTGGCCATTTATGTCTTGCTAATTCTTTTTCCCACCCAGCAAGGGTTGTAAATGTTCCCTCCCAGCCCAGGGTCTTGTTTAGTGCAACCTGAATTTGGCGCACAAGGCTGGGAGCGGGAAATGAGCTCCTGTCCAACTTTATTAAAGCTTGTCTTTAATTTTATCTGAGCAAATAACTGCGTTGGATTTGAAACCTTCCCTTGAGTGTAAAAAACCTTGGAGAATGTCTATTTTTTTTTTTAATTAATCTGCTTTTGCCCTTTCCCAGGTCTTTCCCCGCAAAGAAGACCCATTTGCTATGACTGATTATAACATTCTCTGTTTTAGTTTCTTGGCTCTTTGCTCTGCATTTCTCACTTTGTGCCGTGAAATCCTAATCCCAAATGGGGATTTCGGGAGCTCTGCCTGCCCTGTTGAGAACTGGAGGCTCCACTGGGGTCTCTTTATCCTCAGAAATCGTCTGTGCTTCCCTCGGGTGTTGGAGTGCAGGGCATCCCTTTGGGTGTCCTGGCAGGTCACAGACCTTGGCAGAGAAGACTGGGACCCAAGCAAGAGGGTTTGGGATCTGTACAGGGGGTTTGGGATTTGTTCAGGAGGGTCTGGGATCTGTCCAGGGAGGTTGTAGACTCTGGCACAGAGCCCAGGAGGACACTGCTTTGACTTCAGCCTATGGGAATGGCTTCCAACATGGAGAGAAGAATTACAAATTTCACAAAGGTGTGAAAACAGTAGTTTAGCTTAGCACAGGGTGAAAAATTGTGTAGTTTCGAGTTTTCAGAATGGAGGTGCAGGGGAGACAAGGTGGAGGATTTAGGGCGGTGCCCTGAGTTCTTCCTTCTTCTCCCCTGGCCTCCATCTCCTGCTGTGACCGTGGCACAAAGTAGTCCAAGGAGGTTGGGTCAGAGGTAGAGATGACCCCTTTAGTACAGGTGATAGGCATTGGAACATCACTGTAAATAAAAAACACGGAATTTTCTGTAAAAAGCGGCTGTGACCTCCCACTGTGGGGGGAGTCACCTCTGTCCGAGCAGCAGAACAGACCTCGGCCAGCCACAGAGAACATTGTAAGAGAAGAAACAATAAACAACGTGAGAAACCAAGAAAAACCAGACCTTGAAGGCTCCGTTTCGTTCTCACGTCTGGCTCAGGGCCTTCAGAGGGCAAAAGACTTTTAACCACCTGAATCTCGGCTGCGAGAACCAAACCCCAGACTCAGGCACCTGAGAGAGGGCAGGCCCTGGAAACAAAGGTTGAGTTTTGTCTTTACTGGATCATGTGAAGCTGCACCTGCACAATCATCATATGATAAATTCTATGATTGTTAAATGTAATGACTGGTACTTGAATATGGTTATTGTTTAAGAATCATGAGAAACGATATTTGGGGGGCCTGTAGAAAACTACAAGAATTTATACAATAGAACAATATGGGTTCAATAATTAATATATAGTTATATAATGAAAGGGTATAAAAATATGTCCATTTCTAACCCATGTGGGAGTCAGATTTGGGTTTGTACCCTCCACCCCTGATTCCCAGAGCTCTTCAATAAAAACACCTGCATATAATCATTCTGTGATTTTGTGTTTCAACGCTAACAACTCCAGTCAGGAGGCAGTAGAAATCAGAAGGTTAATTTACAATTCATTCAGCCCTTTTATAACACGCTGGGCTAAAGGCACGTTATTGGTCCACAGGACTGACACCTCTCCCCTTGGCTCAGGAACAGAAATAGCAAACAACTCCTGCTGTCGTGGGAAAGGAATATTGTTTACACAAGGTTGTTTTGGGAAAAAGAAAACTGTTGCAAAGTTTCTCTTGAGAAGAGCTCAGCAATTCCCAAGCTCAGAAAATATTGGGTCCACAGGTGGGAGAGGAGATGGTGCTGTGGAAATGAGCTGAGCCTCTCTCCCCGTGTGCAGCAGAGCAGAGAAAGGACAAGGGCAGCTTTGGGTGTTTGTCACAGTTTTGCCTAACTCGGCGTGTAGGGCAACTCGATGAGTTTAATTAGCAAATTAGAGTGAGTCCATTATCCAACTTCTGAAGGTGGAATTGTTTTCCGCTTTATGCAGCACACAAACAGTGTAAGGAAACGCAGCCATGTGGCAATAACAAACTTCTATTTGCTCTCTCCACTGAAAATTGGCTTTTACAGTTTCATTTTAATATTTGGAAGTGACTCTTGCTGCCTTCCCTCCCTCTGCTGCAGCAGCCTGGGAACGGCATATGGTTTTCTGAAGGCTTGGAAGGAGAAATGCCCTCTTTGTGTGTGTGATTCCAGGCACAGTTCCTTTGCCTGAAACCCCTGGGGATGTGTAAAACGTAAAACTGCTCGAAAAAAGAAAACTGCTACAACTTCCTTTGATTAATGGATGGCTGAAGGAAAGCATTCTGCAGAAAATTTCCAAATTGAGAAGAGTTTTCTTCAGAGTATCACCAACAAATCAAAAGTGCAGCACAGCGGCATTTTGAGTTGATACGTTCCGGTAGTCGGACCCTTCTGGACACAAAATGAAATAAAAAGTCATTTCTTCAACAGCAAATGGGCAGAATAACAAGTTTGTTTTATTATTAGGATGTTTGGCTCCTGACTTTTGAAAGGTGCAGTGTCATGTAGAAACTGTAGCTGATATGGGAGCTGTGATCTGACACCTGCTGACTCCAAATATTTAATTAAAACTCAGGGCAGGAAAGTAATAATTTACCAGCATTATAAAAGGCTTTGGCTCGCAGCGAGAGGCATTGGGGGATCAAAGATCACAACCTTGCTGAATAAAAACCGGCTTGGTTTAATGATCACTGATTCAACACCATTTAAATGTACAGCGAAAAAAAAAATAAAAAACCCCATAATGGAATGTAACGGAACATAAATTCTCCAAGGAGAAAATAAAGCCTCTGTGTGTGTCCATATTTTATATCCCAAAGTTTTGACAAGGACATGGATGCAGTCCCCTGGTGCTGGGAGATTGGGGTGTTGATAAAAGAGGCTGGGAGCAATCAGGGTTTGACTGGTGCCACCCAAATTGTGGGAACCCTGATGCTGTTTTACACCACAACGACACAGACTCCGACCTTCAGAAGGCTGAAAATTGACTCTTTTATTTTTGGGATGTGTCTCCCTTTCATACTATTTCACACAGACCAATTGGATTGGTGACACAAAGACAAACCTCTTCACTCACATTGGTCAGAGCAGAGGGACATCAAGAAGAAGTCCCTCCTAGGGAAAGGAATGAATAACAAAGTTACAGTTAAAAAACAATTCTCCTGTGTCCAGAAAATTCCCTGGGAAAGGAATTTCAGGAAACCAAAACGCCTCAGGCACAGAACCAGAGATACATGGACTGACAGTATTTTCCTGTTCAGCTCTCCTGGCTCTCAGCTTAATGACACAGTTGTTTGGAAGAGTTGGGATTGGGGAGGGACGGCAGGACAAGGAGTGTTGGCACTGTTTTGGCAATAATTTCGCAGTGGCTTTGCAAAGTTATTTATCCCCAGTGGAAACACCCTGAAGTTTCCACCTCTGCTGCCAGAAATAAACTCAGTCAGGCCTTTATTTCATCTCCCTGCACTCAAAACCTGTCCTGTGGTTTTGGTGTGGTGGAGATGGTCCCAGCATGTCACACCAGGGAAATAATTCCTGATACACTGAGCAGAGCATCCCCAAAAACTGGATCTTCTTCCAGAAAAAACAATCACCCCCTGGGAGCCTCTGTTATCCAAGAAATTGAAATGGAGGGAGGAGGAGGAGGAGGAAGCAGCATTTTTAGGGACTCTGTGAGGAATTAATTCAGTCCTGCTCTGTCACAACCAAATCCCTCCTAAGGCCTAGTCCTGATCCAAATTCCAAGTTTCTGGAGACCAGAATTCTGCTTGATGAATTAATACTGAGAGTTAGCACGAGGTAAACCTGCCCCAAGGAGTTCACAGAACATTTTTATTTTCTATTATTAATTCCAGGCTTGCTGCTGTTGCCGGTTTCGGCTGCAGGATCACGACTCAGGCAACACATTGCTCGTTGTCACTGCTGCAATTAGCGGTGACAACAAATAATTATGAGCAATTGGTAATCAGAGATCTATGTGATAAATCACGCTGAGCCATTCTGAGCCAGAGAAGATGCTTAAAAAGGCAATGTTTATGTGGACAATTTATTAATAGATGGCAGAATTGGAAATTTTAGGCTGGAATTTGTGAGGCTCAGTTGGTGTTGAGTTCCCACTAAATATGAGATAAACACTTTTCCCCTCACTACTCTTTTATTTCAGATCCCATTGCCCAAGTCTGTGCTGTTTCACCTCGGTCTGTCTCTGCTTTTAGTGTCCATCCCATAAATAAACCCTTGGCTACCAGAAATTACACTTCCAAATGCTGGAATTCCCAGAACCCATCAATCAGGCATCTCAGCAGACACAGGGATACTTTGGTGCACTCACACCAGGATCTGCCACGTGAATTATGGAGCTGAACTTCCCTGGAGCCCTTGGACACAAAAATCCAGACACACAAGACCAGGGCGTTATTTTTATTATCACACGCCTGTCGTGTTTAGGAGCTGCTGGACTGCTTTAATGCCAATTAAAGGTGTGTTTTCCCTGTAGCTCCTGTAGTCCCTTGATCTGCTGCCATGGGCAGGAGTTTTCTATTGATTCCTCCTCCTCAGGACGAGGGATTCTGCAGGCTGAACTGTAAACAACTGAGAGAGTGTTGTGACAATTTCCTCCGCTCTAAATCACCTCACGCTCTCTCCTGCTCACTGGGGCAGCACAAAGAGCTTCTCCTCACTGGAATTTTTCCTCTCCCTCTAAAATGATGCAGGATCAGGCCTGGGAGGAAGGAGCTCTTAAAGTTAAGCACGTGCTTTAAGTGCTTTTCTGGATCAGTGCCCTGCTCCATCGATGTTCTCAGTGCCGTTTGCAGGAGCTGTAATTGCCTGCCCACGTCTGCAGTGGCTGCTCAGCACTAAATCTCCGTGTCCTGTCCTCCTCCTCCTCCTCCAGAGCTGCTCCCCGAGGCTCTGAAGGTCACTGGGGAGCAACAGGCCCGGCTGGATGAGGAATCCAAGCCTTGGAAGTGTCGCTGTGGATGCTGGCAGCAAAGCTGGAAAGTTTGTGGATCGGTGGTGTCATCGTTTTCGGGATGAATTGTCACGACCTTGGGCAGGGCAGAGAGCACAGGAATGAAGCTGAGTCTTCTCAGCTTGACTTCTTAGAATCCTGGAGTTTTTATGCTGGAAAAAAAAAAAACCCTTGAGATGGTTGAGTCCAACCATCAAACTGCCAAATTCCCCCTAAACCTGTCCCTCATCCACATGCCTCGATGAGCTGTGAATTTTTTAGCCCCTTGTGTTTTACCTTGAGCTCATTTCAGCCTGATTATCAATAAGCAGAACTTTTTATCTCAGTTTAGCCTGGGTATCAGTAAGCAGAACATTTAATCTCATTTTTGTCTGTTTATCAATAAGCAGAATTTTTCATCTCGATTCAGCCTGGTATTCAATAAGCAGAACTTTTAAGCTAATTTTTGTTCTGGTTATCAATAAGCAAAACATTTCATCTCATTTTGTTCCGGTTATCATCAAGCAGAACTCTTCAGCTAATTTTGTTCTGGTTATCAATAAGCAAAACATTTCAGCTCATTCCTGTCTGGTTATCCATAAGCAGAACATTTCAGCTCGTTTTGGTCTGATTATCAATAAGCAGAACATTTCAGCTAATTCTGTTCTGGTTATCAATAAGCAGAACATTTCAGCTTGTTTGATTCTGGTTTTCATCAAGCAGACCTTCAGCCTCTTGCCTGGGTCTGGAGCAGGTGCTGATTCACTCCGTGATGAGTTTGGGATTGTGATCAAAGAGCAGGAGCTGCGAGGACACACCAGGGGTGGTCAGGGACCAGCAGAGCAGGGCATGGACCATCCCTGGGTTAGTCACACTCTCCTGAAGCAGCAGGAAAACAACTCCCGAGCCCTTGATGTTTCCTGGAATAGAAAGAAAACACAGTAGAAAGTGGGAAAAAGAATTTTTGGTTTGGGTTTGGGCCAAGGAACCCATGTGGGCAACCCATAACACCCAACTGCTGCTGCTGTGTCAGCCAAGGTTCTGTTCGCTGTGCCTCAGTCCAGGTTTCCCATCCAAAGGAACCAATTCCCAACTTCCTTTGAATTTTCTAGGAATTAATAGCCAAGCAGGGTGTCCAGCTGTGCTCCAGGTGATCCATCCCCTGTGCTGTCATTTTTGTCACTTTTTTGTTTGCTTTTCACAGAAAAGAGGCAGCTCTTCATGTTAAAAAGGGGGATTAATACTTGTGGGAGGCAGCTTCCTTGGGAATGAATATTTATTACAGGCTTTGTACGTCAAACTCGAAAGTTGGGGAATCTTTTATTTATGAAGCGTTCCTGATGCCACTCAGGGTAGGAAAAAGGAGGAGAGAAGATGCTCATGGAATCATGGAACTAAAAGTTGATCCAGTTCCAGCCCTTGCCATGGGCAGGGACACCTCCCACTGTCCCAGGGTGCTCCAGCCTGGCCTTGGGCACTTCCAGGGATCCAGGGGCAGCCACAGCTCCTCTGGGAATTCCATCCCAGCCCCTTCTCACCCACACCCTCAGAATTCCTCCCCAGTATTCCACCCTAGCCTGTCCTCTGGCAGCAGGAACAAATTCCCTCTTGTCCTGTCCCTCCATCCCTTGTAAAAATTCTCTATTTTTGACTTTCTTTTGATGCTTGAGCCCAGACTGGGACTCATGGAAATCAGTCCCGGGTTCTGGCCCTGAACCCCGGGCATTTGCAGGATGTTTGGCTGCATGGCTGGGCTCCCAGAGCAGGCAGGTGCAGCAGGGCTGGCACTTGGACACATCCCTCCTTCCATCAGGCGCTCTGGATGTGCCCTTGGCACCTGGATTCCTCTCCTGTTCTCCCAAGGCTGTTAAACCCTCACTGCAAGGATTAGAGCAGGGACAGCTGCTCACGAGTGTTTACAGTGTTTGACTGAACTGCAGCTCGGATTTTCCAGGGAATCTCCAGCCGGGAAACACTTCCAGCAACGAATTCTACCCCCAGAGCTCCTGCTGGAACAGACAAAATCTGTCCTAATATGAAAAATTCTCAAGTGATTCAAAGGGTAACTTTTCCATAGGTGAGGATTTCCTCTGGAAAACTCAGTTTTCCAAAAACTCAATGAAGTAGAAGCTGATTCCTTGCCCAGTGTGGATTTCATACTTTGGCCCAAAACTTGTTCTTCTTCAGAGAACCTGAATAAACTTGAATAGAACCACAGGTCTGAACAGGTTTTCTTTGTATCTTTACATTCCAGCCCTTTATTTCTCTCTCCTTTCACTCTCAGTAATTCAGTTTGGTGTTCTGCAGGCTGAGAATATTCAATTCCTTTTTGTTTCTGTGGGATAAGGAGGCAGGAAAATGAGGAGGTCTGATAATGTCGTTTCTCCCGCTGTCTCAGGAAAGGGAGAAGAGGTGAATTCCCATAAAACTGAAGGCAAATACTCGGGGTTTGTTCTGCTCTGCTGTTTTCTGTGCAGCCAGCTGGTAACATCTGTGTAGAAATGGCATGAAATTTTCAAAGGTTTGAGGAGGAAAGCGCTAAAAGGCAAAATTTTATCCAGAGCCAGGCTTGTGCTGTAGATTTGAGGAGTACAACAACATTTATGTGTGGTTTAGAGCTTTGCCAATCCTTTGAACATTCAGAACGACACCAGGTATAAATAATATTGTTCCACGATTGCCCTGCATCAAATTTTCAGTTGGGCAGTTAAAAAATAGTTTAAAAAAAAAAAATCCAGTTACTGCTCCCATCTGACGAGCAGGAGCAATGCTAGGAAATGTGTTTCCCTCCATCCCTGCTGGCAGAGGAGCCCCGTGCTGTTTGTGTCCCTGTCCCAGCCCTGCAGCCCCTCCTGTGCCCCCCGAAATGTCACTTGGCAAGGCCCTGCTGGTCCCAGAGCTGAGCATCTCGTCTCTGGGATGTGTTCTCCTGCCCACCAGGCACAAATCCACATTTCACAGCTCGTGGAGCAGGGGGATTGTGTGGCTCCAAGGACTTCTGGTAGCAGGCAGCCCCATTTATCCATCCATGGCTGGCTAGAATTCTGGAATTTAGCCCGGGTGTGGATGAGGGACAACACCTTGGCAGGCGCAGAGTGGGCAAAGGGGGAGCAGAGCAGCTCGTTCTGTGCCTCCTCTGCATGTAAACAACTCGTTTATCCCCCTCTGAAATCCTAACACCTCCAGCAGCTGCACACAGGAAATGACCTGGAATTGTCCCTGTTTTACAGGCATTTTCCTGCAGGAGGAGACAGGAGTTTGGGATGAGTTTTGGGCCAACCAGCACTTGCTGGGAGTTTGGGAGAGGATCCTGCCCTTCTGCAGACCAGATGTGTGTTAGGGGTGAGCTGACCTGGTCACAATCTCCCCTTCATCCATCAGGAGTTGGGGTTTGATGATCCTTGTGGGCCCCTCTCGGCTCAGGATACGCTGTGATGCAAAGGGTTAAACTGAGAGCTATCAGAGGATTCTGTGCTGAGGCGCCGATGGAATTTCCACCAGCAGGAGTGAGAGGGAATACCTGCCAGGTTTATTCCCCCTGGAGCTCAAGGTGTGCTGGCTGATGAGATCAAAGCCCTTTCCTCACCTTCAGGATCTCTTCCATGAGCCCTCAGGTCAAGTGCCCGTTGTTTTACTGCCCTTTAAACCCTCTGCAGCCTAAATGCCTGAAAGAGACTTAAATACCAGCTTTGTTCACCCACTTGAATGACCCAGCTGGGCCACACAAACGCAGCAAACCAAGGAGGGGTGTAGCTCTAGATTCGTGCCTGAGGTGTTTAGGTTTTCTGAAATTCTTTTCCCAGGGAATTTTCTGGACACAGGAGAAATGTTTTTGTTACTGTAACTTTGTTATTCATTCCTTTCCCTAGGAGGGACTTCTTCTTGATGTCCCTCTGCTCTGACCAATGTGAGTGACGAGGTTTGTCTTTGTGTCACCAATCCAATTGGTCTGTGTGAAATAGTATAAAGGGAGACACATCCCAGAAATAAAGGAGTCATTTTCAGCCTTCTGAAATCAGAGTCTGTGTCGTTGTGGTGTAAAACAGCATCAGAGGGGTTTGAAAATGTGGGAGTGTGGCTGACTGGAGGATGGATGAGCACCGAGGGTTTCTCCTGGTGGAGAGCAAACCAACCTGTGCTGCAGCATCCCAACCGTTCCTTACAGGGTGGAGGGAAATGGCACCTCCTGATGTCCAAGGGCGTGTGAACCCCGGGTTTGGTGCCATCCCCTGGCACCAGGGCACCCCAAAAATGCCCGGGGCTGTTTGTGCTCCATCATAGATGTTCCCTCTCTGAGCCAGGCAAAGGCACAGATGCTGTGGCCACATTATCAGCAAAGCTGGGGGAAAACCAAGAACTTTCCAACATTTTTTTAGTGTTAAGGAATCAAGGCATTACTTTTTTTTCTGGCCAGGATTTTGTTCTGGTTTCCTATTGTTTGTTGATCCCAACTTAATTGATGTTAATTAGGTTCTCATTCTTTGTTCTCTTATCTGTCTTTCCCCAGATCTGGGGTCTCCGACCAGACCAGAGGTGATGTTTGGAGTTGATGTTCCTTGCTTGTCATTATCTTCTGTGTATCTTCAGTCTGTTGAGATGTTCAGCTGGTGAAAGAGGCCCCTGAAAAGAAATTTCAATCCTTTTTCCCCTGGGAAAAGGGCGGACAAAACCCCTGACTAAAGCTACATAAAAACATTTTAAACCTTGCATCATTTCCAACAACTTGACCAGCATGTTTTTTGTGTCCAGCTGAGAAGCAAGGTGGCAGCAACAGCTTAAAATGTCCCTCCCTTGGCGCATAAAGGTTGGGATTTTTCCTCTCTCCTGAGCCTGCAGAACCTCACAACCAACCACAAAAAGTTCATGAGTGTCAGAGGGAAGATCTATGCTCTAATCAGGAGGGATGTCTCCTCAGAGCTCTGTTAGTTGCCAAGAAACTACTTTTGCAAAAGTGGAGACCTCAAACAACTCCTAAAAGTATTGGCTGGAGGGACACGAAGTGACCTGGCTGTGCTTGGAGAGGTTTCCTGGAACAGGGGCTGAGGTGCCACGGCGAGGAGCGTGCTGGAAATCCACGGACACTGCCAGCAAAACGGGCAGTTTAATTGGATTTAAATCCTTCTTGTGCGGGAGGAGCAGCACAGATTCCTGGCTGACAGAACAGCCTCGGAGCCCGGCGCCTCTGGCTCTTCCAGCCTGGCTCTGGGCTCTGAAATCAGCAATTAGTCCTGACTTTCCATGAGGGGACTCTCCCCGCATCCATCTGGTCTGTTTGGGTGGTGAATCCCTCGGTGCCTGTCTCCCCAGGGTCTGTAATCCCTTCTCCTTCAGGTGTCAGAACCTGTCCTGGCCATTTCACAAACTTCCGTTCCCACTTTGTTTCCTTCCCCAGGCACAGGTGGTTTCCTGCTCTCCCTGGGGTGCTCTGCTGCCTGTCGGAGTTGAGGGGCTGGACACCTAAAAAACCAGTGTATGGGAACTCCTCCACGGAGCAGTTCTCAGCCTGAGGGACGGGAACAGAAAGTAGAGTTAATGGAGTGGTATTTGGGTGGTGTATTGGGGTGTTTTTGTATGAATTTGGGTATTATGACAGACCAGCCCATTGCACCCCTTTCAAACTCATGTGAAACTCCATGGAGTTACATCACGTGAGAGTCCCATCTCATAACAGGGTTTCATTAGCACGCTGGAATTTCAAATAGAAAACTATTTTTGAGAAAATCCTCCATGTAAGTTTTGATCTTGGTGTTGGATAAACTAATTCCACCTTTCCAGGAGGCTGACACTCATTTCGAATAAGGATTTGTTTATTTCTGAGGGTGTAGAGGGTCTGCAATCCCGTTTTTACAATCCCCAATTTTGGTTTCAAAAAGCCAAAGCACAAACACCACAAGGGCTGAGATTTCTTCTCTTTTCAAGGCGTAACTTCTTTATTGTCCATATAGAGAAGCTTAAAATACATCAGATCTCTACCAAAAAAGAGAAATTGATCACTTAAAATATCAAAATGACTTGGGTTGGAAGCGACCGTAAAGCCCATCCAGTGCCGCCATGGGCAGGGACACCACCCACTGTCCCAGGCTGCTCCAACCTGGCCTTGGGCACTTCCAGGGATCCAGGGGCAGCCACAGTTTCTCTCCAAGTGCCAAACAATCCTTGAGCCCTATGATTTTTTGGGAATGTGGAGCTTGGGGAGTTAATAGTTTTTCCCTCGAGTCATCCCTCAGCTGCTGCTGCCATGCTGATCCCTTGCCCTCGGCTTTGCGGTGGACGAGGCCCCATTTTTTAAAAGGCAAAACCAATTCTACTGTAGTCGCTGTGATTTAGAGCTTTGTTCCATGCTAAAACACAAAAAACTTGTGAAGATTTAGGTGCTGCGCCAGCTTTCACAGCAAGGAGGATTTAGGCTCGTACTTCCCATCGACTTTTGGTGTTGTTCTTGGTGGTGTTGTTGTTGTTGTTGACCGAAGTTTTCTTCAGGGAAGTTCTGGGCTTGGCTGGGAATGAGCAGAGCTCTCCCAGGACAAAGGGCGAAACCACAGAGGGTCAGAGCAGCACACAACATGAAATTCCCAGAGGAGCTGTGGCTGCCCCTGGATCCCTGGAAGTGTCCAAGGCCAGGTTGGAGCACCCTGGGAGAGTGGGAGGTGTCCCTGCCCACAGAGGGGGTGGCCTTTAAGGTCCTTTCCAGCACAAAATATTCCAGTATTCCATGATAAATCCTGCCAGCTATCGCTTTATGACACAAAAGACTCCAAATATTTCAGAAGGCAAAAGTTTAGAAAAAGAAGACTTTTTATTGCCTAATTCTCACTGCCTTTTATCAGGTGTTCCCATACAGACTTACCATGGTTGGTGAATAGGAACGACACCTCTCTAATGCCGTTGGTTAAACCAGAGAAACGGCAAAACACCACCCGGAGAAAGATTGTTTGGAGAAAGGAGAGTTGTTGGCCAGGATTGTTTTGAGAAGAAGCTTTCTTGGGAAATTTTTCCTTGAGAAGAAGTTAGCAGCTAAGCAGGCTAAAATTCTCTTAGCCTACATCCTCCCTCCAAGGTTTCCAGTGTCTGGGAAATTCCAATCCACTTCTCTGCTGGGCTCCAGTGTCTCAGAGAGAGCATCCAGAAATGACCAGAAACTCCATCAAGCCAAAGGTGAACACCAAATCCTACCGCTCCACTCCTGGAAGTTTTTCCCCGGCAGTAAAAATTAGCTCAGGAGAACTGCTAAGTAATTTCAAGTACCATAAAGTAGCTGCCGGGAATAAAAAGTGTCGTAACTGCGAAAGCATCAGCCCAGTTTCTGCAGGAAAGAGTTATTATCATTAATTATCGCTCTATTTTTTAGTTATTGCCTGTAATTTCAGACTTTAAATACTCCAAAGCATAAACAATGCTAATTTAATTACAGTGGGAGAGTCATAAAAATTTGCATGCAGAGGAAGAAATCATTAATAAAGTTTATTCCAAGAGAAACTTAAAATAATAATTAGCATTTGTTGGCATTTTTAGTGTGGTGGAATTAAGCATCGTTTCTTATAGTTTGGGCCCCAGCTATTATTTATATTTGTTCATTTATAAATATTATTTATATTTGTTTATCAGCACCTTGAGATGGAGGATTGTGGAGAGAGTTGCACGACCTGTGAGTGCTGAGCAGCACAAAAATTGTTCCTCTGGTGTAAATTCCTTCTCTCAGGTTCACTCCCCTCCTCGTGTCCCAGGACAGCTTTGGAAAAGCCATTTTTGGGAACGGGAAAATCCAGATCCTGACCCTGCTGCTGAAAATACTTCCACAGAAAGGTGGAATGTGCCTCCGGGCACAGGCAGGGAAGGGAAACGGCAATTTCCTCTGATTTATGCCATTGTTTTCCTTAATTTCATAACGATCTCCTGTCTTCTGCCAGAGCCACTCCTGTAAGTCGTGTTTGATCTCTGTCACTGGGATGGTCACTTACATCTATCCTGGGCACTAATGAAGTGGTTAATTAGTGCAGGGCGGTGAGCAGAGCAGCGCAGCATCCTGCCGCAAACACAGAGATGACAAGGGGTTGTTTTCTTCCCATTTGTGTTACAGCTGGCGGCTTGTTTATGTACAGAAAATATCTGTTTAATGTGGATCTTTCTAATTTAACATTAATTTATGGGCTGGCTGTATCCTTTTTCCCCCCCCCCCCTTTTTTTCCTACTCTTTTTCTTTTTCTTTAGCTAATTCTCAAAGCACAGAACACTTTCACAGCCCACAGATAAGTAAAATTCCTGGGAAATTTTACTTATCTGAAGTAAAATTTGAAATCTACCTCCCCTACTCCAAATCATCTGTACTCATGTGGAGGACCATAAATCCAGCTCTGGGAAATGACTCCTGGATCCCCAGGGGTGCCACGCAATCGCTCTGCCACCACCCTGGTGGCCCCAAACACGAGGAATTTTCTGGTCCCAGTCCTGCCTTCCACGTTCTTTACAGCCCAGGATTTCTGTCCCTGCCCGCTCTGGGAGTGATTTTTGGGGTGGTTAAAAATAAATCAGCGGAGGGCACCGAGGTTTTTCTGTGCACGGAGCAGTGGCTGACCTGCTGAGGCTGCACTCCTGGACTCTGAATGACACTGGTGTGGCCTGAGCAGCTCTGGAAAAACTCCAGCTCCTCAAAGGTCTGGGTTTTTTTGGAGTGAAGGGCTCAAAAATGACCCAGAATTTTCAGAGTGGCCTCAACAATGCCCAGGACAAGGAATTGTCACTGTCCTCCTGCTGTGGCCACTCTGGGGCTGGCACAGCCCAGCTGCTCTTGGTCTTTTTGCCCACCTGGGCTCATTTCCAGCACCCCCTGGTCCTTTTCCAGCACCCCCAGGTCCTTTTCCAGCCCCTCCAGGTCCTTTTCCAGCACCCCCAGGCCCTTTTCCAGCTTTCCAGCTGTCACAGGAAGAATAAACTCTATTAAAGAAGCCTTTCTTCCATGTCTGAGTGGCAGAAAAGACTCGTTTGTGCTTTTAAACTCCTTCACAGAAAAGGGGTTAGAGGCAAATCCTTCCTTAACCTCAGATTTCGGCCAAAGTTTAAATTTTTAGGAATCACTTTGGCCCTCAAGTCCCAGTGGTGGCAAATCGGATCTGTTTGCAAAAATGAATTCTTTACAAAGCAGACAACGGGCAAAAGATCTTAATCAGACTTATTTGCTAAACAATATAAAACTAAAGAGCTGCCAGTAGGTTACAGCAGAACGTAAACCAGTGCACGGTATCGAGGTGCCTGCATTAAAGCTGGCAAAATAGACAGTATTGATTAGGAATTGAAAATAATTTACCACCAAAACAAGGCTACTGTGCGCAGATCCCTGCACTTAATCCCTTGGAAGCAGCTGAAATACCTGTCCCCGCTCATGGCAGAAACTCCATACATTTTCAGGAATTACTTTTAATTTCTTTTCATCTCCAGAACATCAAAAGCCTCTCGTTCCACGGCGCACCCTCCGCAGAGATGATAAACTTGAATTACCCACTTAGGAACAATGGAGTGCCAGTGTGATCCTTGTAGGTATTTCCAAGGTAATTTTCACCTCTGCCACTAATACCGTGTCACAGCTTGTCCCTGTCTGCGGTACCTAATGGCTTTGGGATGGAAATGAGCTTTAAGTGGCTGTTAACAGAAATTGGCTTTGAACCCATCAGCTGGAGATCAGAGACCCCTGAGCTCTCCGCGTCTCACAAGCAGGATTTTTTTTTTTTTCATGCATATGTAGATAAACTGTGAAATGTAATTATTAGCTTTATTTATCTTTTATTGTCGTTTATACCCCGTGTTTCCAAGCTGGGAAAGCACGGAGCGAGCTCTTCCTGGCTTTTCCTGCTGCCTCTTCCCAACCTGGGAACGGGGATTTGGGTTTTGGAGAGCGCTGGCCATGGCTCAGGTGGGGTCTTGGGGTACGTTCCTGCTCTTCTAGGAGTTCTCGTGGAATCAGGCACTGATTTCATGCCTTTCCACCCCGGCAGCTTGGGCTCGGGGCTGCAGAGAGCATTTCAGTTCCACCCGACCATGGAATGCATCAACCTGGGGATGGATCCCCACATCCACACCAGGGTCATGTTGATTATGTTGCAGGACAATATTCTGGACTCAGAGTGTGGGACGGATCCCCAAATCCACACTAGAGCTGTGTTCTTTACTGTGACTTACAATATTTTTATTGTAAGTATATATATATATAAATATATATGTATATATATAAAAGTATAGAAATATTGTTATTTACAATATTCTGGACTCAGAATGTGGGATGGATCCCCAAGTCCACACCAGGGTCATGTTGTTGGTGTTGCAGGACAATAGCCTGGACTCAGGGTGTGGGAATTGCCTGTGAGGGTTCTGGAAACTGCCCACAGCAGCTGCGGCTGCCTCGGGATCCCTGGAAGTGTCCAAGGCCAGGTGGGAACAGCCTGGGGTGGTGGGAGGTGTTCCTGCCCATGGAGGGGGATCTGGATGATGTTTAAAATCCCTCTCAACCCAAACCAGTCCAGAATTCTCTGGCTCTGTGAACTCAGCCCTTGCAGGACTGTTCCAGCTCAGTTTCAGAGATAAATCCTTGCAGAGATTTCCATGTCCTGACCTGTGGGCCTGATATTTCTGATAAATCTGAGAGATTTTATCCTGCTAGCAGCTGCTAACTCTTTCCCAAGGGAAAAATTCTCAAGAAAGCTTCTTCTCAAAACAATCCTGGTAAACAACTCTCCTTTCTCCAAACAATCTTTCTCCGGGTGGTGTTTTGCTGTTTCTCTGGTTTAACCAACGGCATTAGAGAGGTGTCGTTCCTATTCCCCAACCATGGTAAGTCTGTATGGGAACACCTGATAAAGGTGGTGAGAATTAGACAATAAAAGCCTTTTTTCTGTGCTCTTTGCCTTCTGGAATATTTGGAGTCTCTCATCTCTCTTGTCCAACAGCGACACTGACCCTCTACCCACACCAGCACCTCACATGCCCCAGAATTCATTCCTACAAATGCATTTGACCCATCAGTTTATAAATCTGCTGCAGGGCTGGGCTGGGACACCACAGCACATCCCCTGAGGGTTCAGCTGGCACTGAAATGGGGACATGTACTCCTGGTTCCGTACCTGAGGTGTTTTTGTTTTCTGAAATTCTCTTCCCAGGGAATTTTCTGGAAACAGGAGAAATGTTTTTGGAACTGTAACTTTGTTATTCATTCCTTTTCCTAGGAGGGACTTCTCCTTGCTGTCCCTCTGCTCTGACCAATGTGAGTGAAGAGGTTTGTCTTTGTGTCACCAATGGAATTGGTCTGTGTGAAATAGTGTAAAAGGGAGACACATCCCAGAAATAAAGGAGTCATTTTCAGCCTTCTGAATCTCAGAGTCTGTGTCGTTGTGGTGTAAAACATCAGGGACACAATCTTTGCCTGACACAGCCTCCAGCTCCGGCTCGGGAAGGGAGCAGGAGCTCCAGGGTTCTGTGTTCTCCCTCCTTGGGAAAAATGCACATTCCTCAATTCCCTTGGCTGGAGGTGACCTGCAGGTGGCCTTTTTTAAAAGGCAATATTGATCTTTGCTAACCACACGTGGCTCAGTCACAGCTCTCGCAGCCCCAGGAGGTGACAGATGAGGGAAAGTGTCTGTGTCACACCCTGACAACATCAATTGTCATTTCATTGCCAGATAGGGTGTGGGGGTTTTTTTTTAGTTCTACTTTGTTTTTTTGAGGAGGCAGGAGATTGCAGAGGCAGCTCAAGCAGCCTGTGTTTATTATTATTTACACACTCTGTGGTAAAAGCTGAGCTGCCAAATTCAAACGAGGGACAGGATTGCCTTGGAAATTAATACACAGATTGATTTTTTTGTTGGGCTTCTTTTTTTTTTTTTTTTTTTTTTTTTTTTTGGCTGTCAGGTCTGTCTGGTTTCCTGTGGGGTTTTTTTATTGAGAGCATCAGTTTTCTTTTGGCGAGTTGTGGGAGGGAGCTGGAGCTGGGTGTGGGCTGTGCTCACAGCAGCCACCCACGTGATCAGGGACCAATATTGGCATTAAAAAAGAAAAAAATTGGCATTTAAAAATACATGATCACGCAGGGTTTTTTTCACTGCTGTGATGTTATACCTGGCATTCTTTGGCTATGTTTGCTCTGTTAACCTGCTTTTATTTTTTCATTTCCCTTCTTTTTTTGACACAAGCAGTGCTTTGTTCTGATGAGCGCAGTGCCTGTCCCTTCTGCTCTGCTGACATGACAGAAAATGAGATTTATCCACTCGGAGACTTCCAGAAGTATCCAGGTCAAACAGCGTTAAAAATTGTCAGGAGGAGAAGGAACAAGCACAGTTCATTAATACTTTAATTTGGAGGTGAGAGGTGCAGGCATGATAATGTTTAATTTTCATCAGCCCTCATGAGCTCGAGTAAAACAGAGGAGAAATTGCTCAGGAGTAGGAACAAGTGCTCTGGGATGTGAATTCATTAATAAGTGTTTCATTATTTGTTTATGCTTCCTGCTTTCTTTCGGTAAATTATTAAAATGATTTGAACTCGGCTCCTTAGCACATTCACTTCTTATAATTGTTAATGGAGGATGTAACCCTTCGGATTTATTTAACAACAAACAAAAGGCAGTAAATGGAATTGAAAGGTTTTTATGCCAAATGATGCTAAATTCAAGAAAGATTTTGTTATCTGCTACATATTTTTAAGGAAAAATCAGTATTTCAGGGAGAAAAAGCTTTCTTTTTCAGAAGAAAACTTTTTTTTTTTCCCTGCAGCCACAGGAAGGATGAATTTGAAAATGCTTTTCAAACGCTCTGGAGCAGGAGTTGGGCTGTAAGAGGGGATTGAGGAGCAGGTGGGTGCAACCCAGAACCTGACGGGATGGGGAGAAAAAGGGAGAAAATTTGGAGTGTTGAGATGTCTGAGGAACATCAGGGAATTAATTAGGAAGGGAACCCTCCTGGCAGAGCTCTTGGGATTGCTCTGGGTGCAGGTCCAAAGTGAGCTCTGCCCCAGGTGGGTGAATCCTACAGGGCTGAGAGGAAATGAAGAGAAAAAAAAAAATAAAATCTGTAAAAATAATTACAGTTGTATAAGTCGTATAGTGGAACTTCATTTCATATTCACTGCCAAGGTGTCACACCTGGCTGATGGGTTGAAAAAAAAAAACAAAACACAACCGTCCTTTATTTCCAAAATAACTGGGTGTTTCAACAGTTTTAACCAAAGAAAGGGCAGATATTTGGACATTTTGAACAAAAAAAAGTCTCCTTTTAAAAATTTTCAAAGCTCAAAAATCAGTGTGTTCGTGTTTAAATTGAGATTTTTCCCCACCTGATGCTGCTGTTACACCTCTTCCTATCCTTAATTCAGGACTCCGGGGATGCCATGAGAAAAGAAGGAGAAAAAAAAAAAAATCAAACGGCTGCTCATAACTTTGCAATTTGTTGTGGTCGTTGCCAACCTGAAAGAAAAATCTATTTCCTTATTGACAGTTTTCTCTCTCTCCCCGGCGTGGATATTCTCCTCTATTGCCAGTGGTTTGTCCATTGTGGGCTAGTGCATCGATTTTTCTGGTTTTGGTGAGGGTGGAAAACATCACCCGGGGAAACCAGCAGGAAATACTGCATTGAAAACACCATAAACTCATTAATTTGGGGGAAATCAGCAGGAAATATTGCATTAAAAATACCATAAACCAAATAATTTTGGAAAAAAAAAATTACCAGCATGAAATACTGCATTAAAAAGCACCACAAACCCATTAACTTTGGGAAACCAGCAGGAAATACTGCATTAAAAAGACCATAAACCCATTAGTTTTATGGAAGCCAGCATGAAATATTCCATTTAAAACACCAAAACTCCAGGCCATGCTTTGGGAACAAGGCTGGTTTGGTGCGATATTTCTAAGGAGGAAAATTAGGCGACTATTTAAGAATATTTGAAAATCAAAGAGAAGCATTTATCCAGTGGCTGGATGGGATCCTGTTTAAGGCTGGATGGTAATTTGCTGGTTTTGCCCCAAAAATTGTGGCAGGAAATGGTGGGTTTGGAGCAGGGACGGAACAAAACTCAGGGTCTTAGCATTTTTAAAGCCATAAAATCGCTCCCCCTGGGTGAAAAGCGCAAATACACACACACATATATATATATTTAATTTCCACCCCCCCCAGAGGAAAAATCATCCTTTCTCCAGAGCTGGTTTGGTTTTTTGTGGGGGTTTTTCTGTTTGGTTTTTTTTTTTTTGGGGGGGGGGAGTTGTTTTTGGTTTTGTTTTTGTTTGTTTGCTTGGATTTTTTTTTTTTTTGTCGTTGTTTTGTTTGTTTGGTTGGGGTTTTTTTGTTTTCCCCCAGAATTAAAGATTTTGGCTCACAGGGATTTTTTTCCAGGTCTTCAGCCCCGTTCCAATTTTTTTTTTCCCTATCCCAACCTGTCATTGTGCACCATCCATCCTGGGAAGAGTGGAAAGGAAATTCCTGGAATTCTGGTTTTCAAAGGGCACCAGATTTTGGTGAAGGACGCTGTGGAGCGGAGCCCAGCATGAGGAATGGACTAAAATATTGGTTTCCCTGCCTGTATACAGCCCCACCATAAAATCAAAAATTATCCTCCATGAAAAGATCTCCTGGAGCAACGTCTGGAATAGAGGAGGGAGGAAAAGATTGTTTATTAAACAGCTGCTGCGAATTTAATATGGTAACATCATTGCCACCCAGGGTTTTATTAAGGATATCTTCTTATCTGGAAATTTATTGTGTCTGTAGCCACTCTTATTTAACCCTGATTTCCAGAAGGAAACAATTAATGAGCCGTTATCTGGGAAGTGAAGGGGGGTGTGATTTAAATCAAAGCATCAAAGGCAAACACAGATCAGCAGAATGTCGCTTTCTGTCTTTTATTTTTTAATATTCTAACGAAGAAAAATTTAGAGAGGAAGCAGCCTTAGGGCCTAAACTCTGCTGGGGGTTCTCACCACAAATGATTTCAGTTTTCAAACTGACAGAGGGGAAGTTTAGGTGAGATTTTAGGAGGGAATTCCTCCCTCTGAGGGTGAAGAGGGGCTGGGATGGAATTCCCAGAGGAGCTGTGGCTGCCCCTGGGTCCCTGGAAGTGCCCAAGGCCAGGTTGGAGCACCCTGGGATAATGAAATTTGTCCCTTGTCAATGGCAGGGGTAGCACTGGGTGACTTTTAAGGTCCCTTCAAACCCAAACCATTCTGTGATTTTTGTGTTTCGGGTCTGGTGGGATTTTGTCCCCCAGAACAAGAGCAAAGACGGAGCAGTAATTCTGAAAGTGTTATTTTGCCAATATTAAGGAACCACTCCCTCAGAGCTAAGGTTATTAAATACAGAGCAGCAGTTAAAATGTAAAAATGTGGAGATTTTAATCAAGATATGGAGGCGCCTCTCATGGCTCTTTTAAGGGGAAAAGCCACTCGAATGAGGATGAGCAGATGGGTATTGAGCTTTGAGGTCCTTCCAACCCCAACCATTCCAGGATTTTGTGGGAAGAGAGTGTTTCCCAAAATCTCACACACCCTCTGGTGAGTCACCTCAGGTTGCCACCTCCCCAGGACCTCAGGGATGTCTGTGACCCCTCTGGGACCTGGAGATAAATCCCAAACTCACCCAAGGTGGGGCTGGAACTCAGGAATGTCTCCTGTTTGAGAGGGACAGGAATTCCTGCTCCAGGTCTGATCCACCTGAACGAGGCTGATCCACCCCACAAACCTGAGGCCTCCAGGATGGGTTTTCCTGTAGCCCTGGTTCCATGCCTGAGGTGTTTTGGTTTCCCGAAATTCTTTACCCAGGGAATTTTCTGTAAACAGGAGAAATGTTTTTTGTTGCTGTAACTTTGTTATTCATTCCTTTTCCTAGGAGGGACTTCTTCTTGCTGTCCCTCTGCTCTGACCAATGTGAGTGAAGAGGTTTGTCTTTGTGTCACCAATCCAACTGGTCTGTGTGAAATAGTATAAAGGGGAGACACATCCCAGAAATGAAGGAGTCATTTTCAGACTTCTGAATCTCGGAGTCTGTGTCGTTGTGGCGTAAAACAGCATCATTTTCCTGTTTGGATTTGGCGGAATTAGAAATTAAAACCTGTCTTGAGGTGGCCAAGGGGAACTGGGAGGGTCAGATCTCAGGACAGGACACTCCTGGTTGTGTCCCCAAAATCCCATTTTCAGGAATGGCTCCATCAGCCTCTACTCTTCTGGTGAATGAATCATTATTTTTTTATTTCACTTAGAACTTGTTGCTGTCCAAAAAGCAGTAGATAAATTCTCATCTGTAAACATCTTAAAAATTGACTTTTTTGTGAGTTTCAACAGCCAAAAAAAAAAAAAAAATAAAAAAAAAAAATCAAAATTTTCTGTTCTCTGGGAGAAAAATATGAGCAACCAAAAGATGAAATCCCAAGGCTGAGATGCTTTGAGATTTTCACATTTGATGTTTACACACCTCAACTCTTTTGTAACAGTTTGAAGTGGTGAAAAAATTACGTTTTTTACTTTGTGGGCGTGGTAACTTTTATTCCCTTTAAAAAAATATACAGCAAAGGAACTTTGCTTACACTTTTCAGGGAGAGCTCCAGCTCTGCACTAAGACGTGGTGCAACATCCCAGTGCTGCCTCATTGCTGATTTATTTATTTATTCAGCCGGTATTTAATGCAGATGCAGCTCCTGTGTCTGTGTTGTTGGAGCTCTCTGGAGGAATTTCAGCAAATTCCCAGCCCTTGTTCCCCGAGCACAAATAACAAAACCTCTTCCATCACTGACTGCTCTGCCTGCTGGAAACCTCTGCGAGAAAAGTCATTTCTTCCCATGTCTCATTTTAGGGTGAAGCACCAGCAGCATCTTGAGGGTGTAAACGCCGGAATAAATATTTCAGGGTTTTGTGGCAGAACCTTCCAACTCATTCAACTCCAGGCCAGAATTCCTTTCCTAATGAAGATTTTTATTTGTAAGGCTGCTTCATTCTGAATATTTACCTTGAGACAGAAAAGGGGAAATCCCTGTTTCAGGAGAAGAAACCAGATTAAATTGACAGTTTGGAATGTTTTTTTTCTGCTTTTCATTGCTGCCTTTGATGCCTCAGTGGCTTAATGCTCCAGCCTTTGCTCTTTTTTCTCCCCTGCTCTTTCTCACAAGTGCAAGGAGCAATAATTTTAATACCCAATACATGGGAGCAGCTTGGGTCCTGTTCAGTATTATGTTGACCTTTTCAGCATTCAGTATTTTGATTATCTGCTGATCTTTTCCCTGCTGGAAGGCTGGGGAAGGTTTTAAGCAGCAGCGTGCAGGGGACAGGCAGAGTCAACAGCAGAACAGATCCCAGCAAAGCTGCCGCCACAATTTGCAAACTGCAGGACACGTCCAAATATTTGCTGTTGTCTTTTATCAACTTGCCAAAGGGAACGGCGACTCAGGAATAGATTGCTGTGGAAGGACAGGGGGAAAATGATGAAGATTGAGGGTTTGATTTATAAGGAGAGATTAAAGTGACAAAGGGTGAATGGCTTGACTAAACAGTTTTTTGAATGGGGCTGTAAAAGTTGTCTGAAGGCAGGAAAAAGGCATCTGCAACCCCAGGGACAGGGACCAGGGTGGGTTGGGGGGTCCAAAGGGGGCAGAACTTTCAGTGGGGCATTAAAATTAAATGCAGAAATAAAAAAAAATAAAAGAGAGAGGAATAATTGCAGAAATTAAAATGCAGATATTCAAAATAGAGAGGAATAATTCAGGCCAATGTGAGGGATTTCCGTGCACTGTTGACTGACTGTCCCTCATGTGGTGTGAGAGGGGTTTGAGCATCTCCTGCACCACAAGTCCCGGCTTAAAAGATATTTCCGGGGTGTCTCACACTCCGAGCCTCCCAGTTCAGAGCTGTAAATAAAAGCCATAAATCGCCTTTTCCTCCCTGTTTAACACTCCCTCTGTTTTCAGCTGTTTTCAGATGTTCTCAGCCTCTTTGTATGAGGATATTTCCCAGCGCTCACTAACCCACAGACCGGGGCCGTTCACGGGCCACTCTTCAAGGCCGTTGTGAGAGGTGAGGAGGAGATAAAAGGGATGCGGTGATGGGATTCAGAATCTGCAATCAGGTTTTATTTGTTTGCTTCTGATGGGGAACAGCCCAGCTCCAAACAACAACAACAACAACAAAAGTGGAATTGTCCCTGCTGTTACTGGGGCTGTTGTGTGGAAGGTGCTCACAACAATCGCGGCGCTGATGGAACGAACCCTGAGCGTCGCAGTCTTCCTTTAAACATCCTTAAAAAGTGATTTATTTTTTCTTTTTCCCCTGTCCTGAGAAAGGGGCAGAGAAGGGGGGGATTCTCCTCCGTGGGTTTATAACCGCGGTGTCCATGTGGGAGGAACTCCCTGGAATGAAGAGGTTTGGGAATGAGCCTGGCATTGTTTTGTCACGGGAGCAGTACACGGAGACGCCCCCGCAGCTGGGAAATGTCTGAAAACACCGATTTTTATTTCCCTCTCCCCTTGAAAACGCCTCTCTAACCTGAGGCACGATTTATGGGGCCGCTTTTGGGATTCTGGCCGGCAGCAGCTCGGTTGTATTTATGGCTGGGGCTCTGGGACAGGACTCCGGGGTCAGATGGAGTAAATCAGGTGCTGCAGCAGCTGATCCCAGCCCCACAGGTGACACCACAGGTGACCCCACAGGTGACATCCCACCCCGGGGGTCGTTCCTCTGGATGTCACCTGCTGACCCCACACTCACTTTCTCCCTCCCTTTTCCTCTCCAGCTCAACAACAATTTCCGTGCCCACAATTCGAGCTCTTCAGGGCCATAATTCACTTTTTTAAAGCCCAGACAAGCTGGGGTTGCCCACCTGAGTTTGCAGTGGAGGGCTGGGAGCTGCCCTCCCCTGGGTCCCCATCTCTGGAGGACACAATTTATTGTAAAGGTTTTGTCTACAACTTTTAGGTGATACGGAATGATACTTAATCTGAAATATTCTGCATCAACCACGCTGATCTGGGCAATGCCCACTCCTGTTCTACCCAGGTCTTTACTCTGGGTTTTTTTAGGAATTTCACTCTGTGTGTAGGGAAAGGTGTCCAGCTGAGGGTTATTTCGGATTATTGCTGTAGGAAATGATCGTGGGGAAATTCCTGCTGCAAACATGGGCTCCAGTCCTCCAGCGGGGCCTGGAAAAGGCCCTGCTCATCTCGCAGGACTCTCGTGTCTGGCTTTATGTCATTGTGTCACTCCCAGTTAAAAGGTCACATCTGTGTGTTCTCCAGTCTCTTCTCTGCCCTGTATTTGTGGTGGGTTTTTAGGATTTACCTGGGCAAAAAGTCTGATTTTTAATGCCTGGCTGGGACCTGCAAATCTTGGTGCCATCAGGAAATTGTTATTGTTGTTTTTGTTATTATTATTATCATTATTATATATTTCTATTACCTTACTATATATATTATTATATTATATTACATTATTTATTATATTATATAATAGTACACTATATAATATAATACAAATATACTATATGTATTATCAGTTATTATAATTAATATAATAATTACATTATTAATAATATTTTTATTTATTATTAATATATACATTATATATAATATACTTTTATATAATTATATATTTATATAAATATAAAATATACTTACATATAATATAATTATTAATATATGTTGTTATTTTGTTATTAATGTCTATTATTGTTTATTTAATTATTAATAATTTTCATTATTCATAGTTTTTTGTTATTCCAAATATTAATTGCCCTTATTTAATCATTAGATATTTATTGAAATTCAGCCCTTCCAGCCCCTCTGGATACAGATGACTCCGTTTTGGGGGACAGCCAGCAGGAAATCCAGGGTCACTCAGCACCTCTGAGCTGCTCCTGGGATTGTTTTTAATGCTCCCAATTATTCATTAGTGCCCTGCCAACCAAAGCAGAACAGCGGGAACTCCGTAAGTGATAATTTTTGAGATATTTGTTGGTTATGTGGCTGCTTCTTTGGTTTTTTTCCCAAACCCTGAGGCACACTCTGGTTTTGGGATGCTGCCTCCAATAGGATCTGCTTTTAATTGGAAATATGCTTCATATTATGGAAGAAACCTGCCTGAAAAGAAAACAAATCTGCAATTTTTGCTCCATCATTAGAGCTGGCTGGGAATTGTTCTGTGGGAACACCGGGATCTCCAAGTGAAACTCAGGACTTGGGTTAAAAAAAAAAAAAAAAAAAAAAATTGAGAATCAAAGGTTCATTCAAAATTAAAGTTTGTATGGATTTTCAGTTAGAATGAAATCCATCTCTGTCAGTGGGCAGGCACATCTGAGGTCCTGCTCTGTGAGTGTTCTTATGGCTCCTTTTATTTGAAGGAATAAAAGCAATTTATCTGCCCTGTGTTGGAGTGGGATGAATCAGCCCGGGAATTGGCCCATTTCTTGTTCTTTCTTTCCTTTTTAGAACCAGCCCTAAAGCCCACTGAAGAAGTAACCTGGGTGAAGCCCCTCCTTCCTTCCTTCAGCTGAAGTCGGAGGGAAAATTGAGATTGGTGGGTTTATCCGGACCTGGCAGAGGAATTCTTTCATTTGCTGAGTGTTTTGCAGGACAATGAAACATCCCCTGGGTTGTTTCCATCCATTGCTCACCCCAATGGCATTTGGGATTGAGCAATGGCCGGTGTTGGGCCACCATCCTCTCACTGGGGTGTCATTTTTGATATCTCAAGTTTTAATTTCATGTGTTTCAGGTTCTGCGCTGCCCAGGGGTGCAGCTCTGAGCTCACAGTCAGTGTCACTCAGCTCTGCACACAGCAGAGACACAAAACAAATCCTTCTCCTGCTGCTCACCAAGGACAACGTTCAGGTCCAAAAGCACAAACAAGGGTGGCAGAAGGGAGGAACAAGAAGGAAATTCTTACGGATTTGAGGCAATTCTTATGAACTGAAAGCAGTTCTTGTGGATTTAAGGCAGTTTGATGGGATTGGAGAGTGTTCTTATGGGATTGAAAACAGTTTTTATGGATGGAAGACAGTTCTTATGGAATTGAAGGAAATTCTTATGGATTGAAAACAGTTCTTAGGGATTGAAAACAGTTCTTAGGGATTGAATACAGCTCTTATAGATTGAAGGCACTTTTTATAAAATTGAAGGAAATTCTTATGGATTTAAGGCAGTTCTTAGGAAATGTAAACAGTTCCTACGGATTTAAGGCAGTTTTGATGGGATTGGAGGCAGATCTTATGGGACTGAAAGCAGTTCCTATGGATTGGGATCAGTTCTCGTGGACTGAAGGCCCCCAGTGCTGTGGCTGGTGTCTGATTTTCAGAGCTGCTGTAATTCTGTGAAGCACATCCGAGCTCTCAGCACGGGTCCTGCAGAGAGCAATCCATGGAAATGGAGGGAGGCTGAAGCAGAGAGAGCCCAGACCCACAATGCCACAGAAGGATTTATTCTGGTGGGTGTTTATTAGGAAAACACAGCAGGGAACCTCTTCCTGAAATGCCATTTCCCACAGTTCTCATGCCATGGGATGGATTTGGGAAATGGTGATGATTTGGGAAGGCTGAGCTGGAACAGAGACTGGAAAGAGCTGGAGAATAAAGTAGAGATTTATTGAAAGGCCTTTAGGGTACACCTTGGGTGGAGCAAGAGCCTGGCCAGGGCTACACCCAAGGTGGGCCCAAAATGGGCACAAAATGGACACAAAATGGACCCAAAGTGGCTGCCCGGTCACGAGGTCTCACATTTTTATCAGTTTTGGTCCATTTGCATCTTGGGGTTTAATTGTCCAGCTCCAGCTCCAGGCTGTGAGGTCCCATCCTTCTTGTCCCTCCCTCCAGCCCACCCTTGTTTGTGCTGTTGGGGCTGAACGTTGTCCTTGGTGTGCAGCAGGAGAAGGATTTGTTTTGTGTCCCTGCTGTGTGCAGAGCTGAGTGACACTGACTGTGAGCTCAGAGCTGCACCCCTGGGCAGCACAGAGCCTGAAAATACGAAAAATAAAACTTAAGGCATCATTTATACCTCCCACTCTTTGTTTAATTGCCACCAAGTCAGCAAATTTATGTGGGATTATCTGCCTGGGATAGGATGGCCTGCAGGCTTTCTGCACACCTTTGAGGAAGAGGAGAATCTTTGGGGAAATAACAACCACACACTCCTCTATTTCCACTTCAATCCACACCAGCTTTGTGCATCCTCTTAAAACTTCAGAGACGGTGTTATTTTATCTGTTAACAGCACGTCCTGCTCTCTGTGTGTGTATATATTTTAAAAGTCAGATGATAAACCAGGTTTCATCATCTCCAAGTGACAATAGATCTTGTTGGGGGCAAATTTATGGCTATTCCATTTTTGTGCTGGTGTCAGCTAACCTTGGCAAGCAGAGCCCCTCTTGCTGTTGGGATGAATCGAATAAATCTCGGCTCTTCCACTTTCTCTTCCTCCTGCTTTTGAAACCTTGTCTCAGACCTTGTCTCCTCCTTTATTCATGGCAGCCAGAGCATCCCGTGGGCTGAAATTCCTTCAAGGACCTGGCGGTAATATTTCACCTCCTTTTTTTTTTTTTAGCCTTTTTAAAAAAAATTTATTTCTCTCTCTCGCCTTGATGCATTAAAAAAAAAAAAAAACAACCAAACCCTGGACGGTTCTGTGACGGCTTCAGAGGCACAGTTTGGATATTTGTTTATTGTCATGAGTTTCCAGAAGCTGAAAGTAATCTCCAAATGCTTCCGTTCCAATGAGGGGTTTGATCAGTAAGAGTCCTTGGTTCGTTTTATTTTCTGCCTCAATCCCGTGGTTCTGCAGCTCTGAGGAATAGGTTTTTTCTCTGTGCCACCCTTGCAGTAACTCCTTCAGTGCAGGGCGAGGATTTTTCTGCCTGTGGAGCTCCTTTTTGCTGCCTTCGTAAACCAATAACAAAATTAACAGGACACTTTTTAAGGCATTGGAGCAATTTAATGAAGGAATTGCAATAAGAGAAGCGGATTGCTCAGAGCTGAGTGAACAAAACCTGTCAAAATCTGGTTTTAGTCCTTGGCAAATGAAAGGAAAAAATCAGAAATTTGGAATGGGTTTGGTGAAGATATTTTTTCTCTTTTCAACGCTGGCTTTGAAAATAAAAGATAAAGGATGGATTTGGATGATAATTTACATTTCAAAATCACAGAATCCTGGAATGGGCTGGGTTGGAAGGGACCTTAAAGCCCTGTCTGTTTCCTGAACTCATTCCTTGTTTTCAGTTTTGCTTTGGAGGATTTTTGGTCTCAGCTTTTGCTGACAACGGGCACTTGAAGTGAACACAGAGCTTCTCAAGAAATCCTCGTTTTCACAGGAAATCCTCACCAGAGGCTCTGAACTGTGTGAAATGCAGCAGCCACTCACCTGCTGGGATGAAAAGGAGGAGGGATAATGAACTTTGGGCAGGTTCCTGGTTTATATTTTCCTGCCTTGGCACAGCCTGGGCTCCCACCAAGTTCACCTGAGTGCCCCAAATCCCCTGCCTGGTTTGTGCTCTCCCTGTTGCCATAAAAACAAGCAATTTAGGAAATAATGACAATTTTTAAACACTGTCCCCTCCCTGTGCTACAGCAAGGGGTGGAAGCGCTGCTTTTCTGTAGCCCTAGTTTCATGCCTGAGGTGTTCTGGTTTTCTGAAATTCTTTTCCCAGGGAATTTTCTGGAAACAGGAGAAATGTTTTTGTAACTGTAACTTTGTTATTCATTCCTTTCCCTAGGAGCGACTTCTTCTTGCTGTCCCTCTGCTCTGACCAATGTGAGTGAAGAGGTCTGTCTTTGTGTCACCAATCCAATTGGTCTGTGTGAAATAATATAAAAGGGAGACACATCCCAGAAATAAAGGAGTCATTTTCAGCCTTCTGAATCTCGGAGTCTGTGTCGTTGTGGTGTGAAACAGCGTCACTTTTCACTGCTGAGAAATGAGGATTTTCCCCTCTCCCAGCATGGAGCAGAGCGTTTGGACTGAAATAAAAGTTTTGTACTGGGACGAACTGGGGGTCATCAGTTCTGGAATGACCCAAATTTTCCCCTTTCAGAGTCCACAACTCCCTTTCCCATCCCTGGTGGATGCAGCTCCGAAAGCTCTGGATGTGGAAGGGAACAGCAGCATATTCTTTCACTGGCAGTAATTATTTTTTTTTTTGCCACTCTTCCAGTGATTCCCACATTCTGAAAAAAAAGCCAAAGTGTTGATCTGGGCAGGAAATAAACACATTAAAAGTTTCTTCTCATTGCTGGGGAAAATTGTTTTCTCTTCTGGGAATTAAACAACATGAAGCCAGGCTATCAAATAATCTCCATATATCCTGATGAAACCTACGGGGATTTTGTGTCTAAATAAGCACACAAATAATAATCAGAGAGTGGGATAAAAATAAAAAGTAGCTACCATATTTTTTCTTTTTCTGCTAGATTAAAATTTTGCTTTCAACTTCCGTATGCAAATATTCTAAAGTTAATGGCGCCTTCAGTGACAGCAATAATAGTATTTATAAATCTGACCATTAAGCCCTGGTTTTGTTCAATTCACTTTGGCCTGGGTAATAAATTTCTTCTAACAACCAAGCGTGGGCTCTCTGCTGACCCTCTGCCCATTATTTGTGTTTTAATTCTGGCCTAAAGTGCCAGGTTTGATTTATCACAGAGGTGCAGCAGTTCCTTGGGAAGCATCATCAGCTCCCAGGGAATTCTCCAGGGAATTCAGATGCTGGGGAGGCAGGAGGGGGTTTTAAAAAACTCATTTGTGAGTAGGAGTTAGCTTAATTTTGAACACAAATCGTCTTGGTTTTAAAGCCAGGTGTCTGCTTTCCATTTTCCTTGGAATGGAAAAAGTGACCCCCTTTTATTTATTATTATATTATATTATATTAGAATTATATTCCAAGTATTGGCAGGGTGGGGTGATGAGGCAGGATGGAAAATCCAAGTTCTTGATGTTTGATTTCAGGTGAGAATTCCAGAGCTGGATTTTATTTTCCCAGCTGCTGGGCAAAAACACCTGCCTGGAGGGCTGGAGTGAAGATTATTATTATTTTTATTTTTATTTTTATTATTATCATCATCATCATTATTATCATCATTATAATTGTATATAATTATATAATATACATATATATACATATATAATTATAAATAGCATTAATAATGATTCTAAGTATTAATATTACTATTGTTGATATAGGTATTATTGTTATAGTTATTATTATTATTGTTATTATTATTATTGTTATTATGATTTATGTACATTATGTTGTTACTACGATTTTTATTGTTGTTGTTATGATTTTTATTGTGGTGCTGTTGTTACATCACAGACACATGGAAATGTTTCTACAGATCCATACCCGTGTCTGCAAAGAAGAAACTCCTGAAGGGCCCCAGGAATTCCTGAGCCCCCTGTCCAGGCTGAGGCTTGGGAGGAACCAGCTCTTCCCTCAAAACTTCCTGAGTTCCAGCCCTTTAGGACCTTCATTTATGGCCTTTGGGGGATGCCCCACATGTGGCTCCACTTCCACCCCGGAGCAGGACACAGGAACGGGGTCAGGTGGCCTGGAGAGAGAAAAACAGGAGAGAGAAAAACAGGAGAGAGGAGAGGAAATTTTTATGGACACATCCAGGTTTCAGTCAGGACAGGCAGTGGATCTGCAGGATTGCAGGGAATTGCCACCAGCTGCCTCAGCATTGCGATTTTGGAAGAAAAGAAAAACACATTTATTTTAGAGAAGGGGGCTGCTCATCTTCCTCGAGTACAGGAGGATGAAATCTTGTAGCAGTTTATTGTGGTGGGCTAAAGATCACCTTCTCTGTGCCCCTGAGGTGTTTGCCCAGCCAACCCTTCCCAATTCCTCTTTTTTCCTGTTTGTTTTTTTTTTTCATTCTCCTGACCTGCAGTTATTTAATATCCACCTTTCCATTTCCAAGAACAGTCGAGTTCCAACATCAATGGCATTCAAAAGAATTGAGTGAAAATGTCTCTGAATATCTCAAAGGTTTTCATTGTTATTCAGTGTTATTCAATATCTCAATATCATTGTTATTTTTCTTATCATTGCAACCCCTCCCTCTGACTATTGTTATTTTTGTTCTCATTTTAGCCCCTCCTTCTTGAGTATTGCTATTTTTGTTACCATTGCAACCCCTCCCTCTGAGTTAGGCAGTGGAATTCAAGCTCCAAGCCCAGGAAACATTTCCTTCCCTTATCAGAACTGAGCTCCCCCTGGAATGGGAATGGCTCGGGGGGAATATCAACAATTATCCCGCTGAATAAACCAAGGAAACTCGGAGAACTGAGAATCTCCTGCCTCCTCCAAACAAATGAGCTCCAGCTGAAGATTTGAGCAATCAGATTTGCATAATGAACGTGTTTATGCCACATTACAGTCACCTGCTTTACAAATTCAGAGAGCATTTCCCCGCCGTTATATGCTGTCAGGGCAGAAAAATGGAATGTTTGGATGGAAACAGTTTGCGAGGCAACGAGATCTGCGTTTTGTTTTGTGCTTTTTAACATCTGATCCTCGAGGAGCCGTCCTTAATTGGGGGTTGGAAGAGCTGGATTAGTGCCTCAAGTTTCTGGGGATTTGGGCAGGGGATTTTTGGGCTGAATCCTCTTCTTTAAGATGACTTAACCTGAGCACCTGCCTGTCTTCTGTGTCTTCTAATACAGAATCTAATCTTCTCTTTTTTATTTTTTTAAAAAAAGCTTTTCCACACAGTTAAATATTTTATTAGTATTGTTTCCCAGCTTTAGCTGTGCAAAAGTTAGAGAGTCCAGCACGGTCACTTCGGTCCCATTTTAAGCAGGTTTACAAGAGCACGAAGAGGGATTTAAACACTTATGTCCAAAAATCCTGCAAATCCCACGATGCTGGTTGGGCAGCCTGTCCAAATTCAGGGTTTTCAGGAGTTTCTGTGGGACATTTCTCCTTGCAGGCCTAAGTTGATTTCTCTCTGACCTCCGGAAAGTTGGTGCACGAAACGTGAACTGCACCTCGCTTCTTCCCATACTTTGTCGAATTCCTCAGCGGGGAGTTTTCATGCTAAAAGTTTTCAATTGTGACTCCTCCCGCATATGTTTTCATCAATAGGATGATGCATCTGTAATTTAAAGGAAATTAATGAGCAGCTGAGTGTAAGCTGGGGCTTCTGTGGGTTGGTGGCTGAAATGAAAAGTGAAATAACTTCATTTCTTGTCCAGGTGTTGGATCCCCTCCGCTTTCCAATATTTAATTTTCTGGGGGCTTTTGGTTTGAGGTTTCTTTTGTTTTTGGTTTTCGAGTTTGTTTATTTCTTAAAGAAACGCAAACAAAACCCCCAAAAGTAAAACCCCACAGAGACAGAAAAAGAAAGAAAACTTCTTCAAACAAAAATTGCCATAATTGATGCAAACGATTGCATTTCCCCCTGGGTATTTGCCATCCCCTTCAGGCATGTCTGAAACCTGGTTTTGGTGTTCCCTCCTGCTTTCTGCACTTTTCAGGATTTGCTAAAAATAATTTTCCAATTTGACTGAGGGTCAAGGACTGGATTTTTTTTTCCCCTTTGCTTTTTTGTTGCTCTGGCTGGAGGTAGAAATCCCAGGGACAAAGCCAGTCCTACAGCCTTTTCCAAGCTCCCCGTGCAAAATAATGAAGAGCACACACACATAAAAACCTGCTCCTGGAGGAATAAATCTTATATCAGTGTTAGAATCTAATGTGAGATCCATAGAAAAGAAATTTTGCGGGGCGTGGGACCAGAGGTGTCTGATTCATCCCAAATGTGGGAATTTAAAATGTCCAGGCTCTAAATGAAAGACAAATTCAGCTCCCAAATCCTCAGCATCTAATGGACAATCCCTATCGCAGTCCCAGGGACTGAAGCTGACTGATTTATTCTGATTTTATGATGTTATAATTTTCAAACTCGGTGTAAAGGGCAAATTTATCATCCAGGGTTGTTTTGTTGTTGTTTTTTTTTTTGTTTTTTTTTTTTTTTTTAATCTCCTATTTGCAGACTGGAGGTGACAGTGTCAGATTTTATGAAGTGCAGTCTCTTCCACCCCGGGTTTGTAGTGATTTATGCACTGGGTTTATTTTCTTTTACAGATCTTTGCTTGTGTCTCCCCCTTTTTATTCTTTTCTCTCCTCCAGCACAAAGTCGATTCCTACACTTGTGATGCATTTCCTTGTGCAGTGGCTTATAATAAAACACAGTGTTGTTAAAAAGGAAGAAAATAAATAAAACTGTGCAGTGTGAACAGAGGTGTTGGCACCATTTGGTTCCTATCCAGGGTGAAAATGTCAAATCCCACAACTAAAATTTGAATTTATTTGCCATCACCCCTGCTGCTTTTGATACAGCTTTTTAAACCCTGGGATAGGTTTTTTGGGAAGGTTTGTGCCTCTCTGTGCTTGAGCGAGCTCTGATGCTGCAGCCTGACCTGTGCTTGCTTGTTCTATTGTCTCAAAAATAATGAATAAGACGGAATTGATATTTCATGTGTTATTTTCCAAACTAACAAGGCTAGAAAAGACTTGAGACTTTTTTTTTTACACCAGAATCCCAAACTATTTATGGATTCGTGTGCCTCATCCTTTTAGCTGTCTGGGTTTTAAGTTGGTTGCTCATTTTCACAGAGCTTTCGAGGTGAAATCACCCTGCTGACCTCCAGGCAGCTGAGTTTTGGTGTCCAGCCGAAGCATGAAGCGTCCCAGAAGGAAAATGTTTTCCAGCCTTACAAATCTCCCCTGGTTCACTGCAGCTCTAATTACAGGCTCCCATCACTTCCCACAGCGGGGAGTAAGGAAAAAAAAACCCCTACAAAAACTGTAAAACATACAAAGATAAAGGAAGTGATTGTAGCCTATAAAGTCACCAATTATGCAAGATTTGCTTGTTGGGTGTTTGAACTTATTACCGCGGAATAAAATCCAGGTTTCCAGGCACTCTGGCATCGTCTGGTGTGAGGGAACAAATGGGAAGCTCTAAACACACAGCGAGGCACTGCAGGCTGGAACCATTCAATTGCCACTGACAGTTCTGGCCAATTAAGCCCCTGCAATAACGATCACATCAGCAAAAATTACTGGGTCTTTTATTTTCAGAGCACCACAGCCCCTGACCGGAATTTGGTTCCAATGAAATCTCTTCTCTCTCCGTTCCTTGGAGCACCACCAGGGATCAGAGGGATCCAGGGGTTGTGGACTTTGCTGAGGGTGAGGAGGGCACTGGGGATGTTATACAGAATTATAACAGATAAAGCCAGACTGTATCTGCACAGATAATTTGGTTTAGCAGATACTAGTTCGACTACAGACACAACAAAGTTAGGTCAGATTCAAACCTGTCGCCCTGATTTTTCAGCCTTCTGATGTTTTTATATTCTTGTATTGGAGTTCTCAAACAAAGATTGATATTTTGTAAAGACGCATTCCTTCCAGGGGGAAGGACAAACTGATGGACTTCTGAGTTGACCGCTGGGGTCAGAGAGGTGTTGCTCTCGTCCCCCAATCCCTGAACAAATTCCAAACCCTAGAAAAACCCCAACTCATAATAAACTTCCTCTTTCTCTCCTCACCTCTCAACTTGATGGGTGAGTGTGGTTCTTTCGTGTCCTCTAGTGACATAAACCCAGTCAGAAGAGCTCAGCCAACCCCTGCAAAGCACAGATGCACCCATTCCATCAGCCAGTAAACTCAGCGGACTTAAGACCCTTAACTAATCATGTCTGTAAGGGCAAGTGTCTCGGGTAGCAGTGCAGGATTGCAATGCAGGTTGGAACCAGGGGTGAGTATTCTGTTGCCATCTGCTGAAACCGGGTGGGGAGGTGTTTATGGGCAGCTGTTCAAACCAGCTGGGGCTGTGTTTCCAGGCTTGGATTCCCACTGGTCCTCTCCCAGGGGATGTGCCAGGCCTTGGTGTCCTCAGCCCAGAGGTCCCCAGATGCCTTTTCCAGCACTTTTCTGGACACAGACCATGAGGTGCCGTGTTCAGTGTGAGCTTCACCCCTGAAGTTTTAAGGAAGAAGAGCCAGAAATTTCAATGCTCCTCTGTCGTGGGTTGCAAGATGTAACCAAAAGTGTGAATTCTATTTGCCATCTGTTGAAAACAGCTGGGGAGGTGTTTTTTCTTTATGTCTTCCAGGACCCATCCCTCATAACTCCAGGGGATATCTGCTGTCCATGGGCCATCCAGGCTCACTGCAGGGCTGATCCAATTCCATCATCCCATGGGGAGAGGCTCCACCCAGGGGGAGGAGCCCAGCATTCCCGCCTGGATCAAACCTGGCATTCAGAACACCAGCACAGCCTGTGTGCACTGGATTCCCAGAGGGAGACCAGACCCATCTCAGCACCACTGGACCTTCAGAGGGAACTCCACCCTCCTACAGGATCATCTCTGCTCCAACAGAACCACATCTGTCACTGCAGGAGGATTTATTTGGACTGACACCAACACCCTGACCAGGGGGTCAGGTCACGTTCTGACTCTGTCAGTGTCACTAGGAATTTTTTTTTTTTGTTTGCTTGGGGATTTTCTCATACGACTACATTTTTTTTTTTTTTAATATTCCTAGTAAAGAACTGTTATTCTTATTCCCATATCTTTGCTTGAAAACCTGTTAATTTCAAAGTGATAATAATTCAGAGGGAGGGGGTTTACATTCTCCATTCCAAGGGAGGCTCCAGCTTTCCCTGCAGACACCTGTCTTCCCAAACCCAGACAGCCCCCCAGTCCCTCTGCCCTCCCTCACCAGTTGTGCCCAGTTCCCCTCCCTGAGTCTCACCAGTGGTGGGCCTGCAGTGACTGAACTTCAGAATCACCTGGTGCAGGTAACGAGGGAGCCCAGAGGGAGAAAAAAAACTGGGAATGGGATCGTGGAATCATCCACGACCACCAAGTCCAATCATTTGCCCAGTCACTGGGCAAGTTCTCAGGGATCCCTGGTGGACAGAAGAGTCCCAGCAGCACAATGTCGGTGGGTCAGGGCCCTGTGCCCCTTGCCTGACTCCCCCTCTGCTAGTGTGGGATTTCGTGGTGTTGGTTGGTGCTGGCAGTGCTGTGTGTTCTCACTTTTATCTGTCCCTGTGAGGTTTTTATTCTTTGGATTTCAATTTTAAGCTCTCTTCCTTTCCAATTCATCCCTCATCCCTTTTAAAGTGATACAGGCTAATTTAATCAAGCAGTCTCTGGAATAATAGGGAAGTTATGCTAATTTTGGGAGATTAAATTGTCTCTCGTTTTTGGCTCATGAAATAATGTGCTCTTAACTCAGGAGAAACTTGCTCCTTTTTTTTCTTTTTTTATGGAGAGTTGGAATTGTTTCTTTAATACATTACAAACCCATCAGGAAAGGATCACAGGGAATGTGAGCAGAGGAAATGGACGCTGCACCAGCTGGAGCTGCAGATTTTTGTGCCTGTCAGGAAGATCCTGAGCGGGAACGGGGTTTAACAGGAGGAGTTCAGGCCAGCCTAAAATCTGGATTCAGAGGAAGGAACCACTGGTATCATGGAATGGTTTGGAATGGACATAAAAATTTATGTAATTCCCACTCCCTGCTACGGGCAGGGACAAATTCCATTATCCCAAGGTGCTCCAGCCTGGCCTTGGACACATCCAGGGGCAGCCACAGCTGCTCTGGGCACCCTCTGCCAGGGCCTCTTCGGACTCTTTAAGGCTTCTCATTGTTTAAAATCCCGCAGTTGTCACCGGTGATGTTACAGGTCTGTTCATTTACAGGCTCTGGGCTAAAGCACCCGGCTGGAGCTCGCAGATCCCACATTTCCTGGGGCCTTTGGAATGGTCTTTGCCCCTCACTCGGCTGCTTTTATCAGGGGTATGAACCAGGGTGATGACACAGGTCTGAGTTTGAGTGATCTGAAATCAGGTGTGAGCAGGAAACAACACAAAAGAGGAAACAACACCAAAAAAAAAAAATACCCCCCAAAAAACCAACATAAAAAAGAAACAACACCAAAAAAAAAAAAAAACATAAAAAAGAAAACAACACAAAAAAACCCCTGACATAAAAATTGAAACAACACCAAAAAAAGAAAAAACACAAAAAATTAAACAACACCAAAAAAAAAACAACATAAAAAAGAAACAACACCAAAAAAAAAAAACAAAACCCCAACATTAAAAAAAAGAACAACGTAAAAAAGAAACAACACAAAAAAAAGAGAATCGACTCCAAACCTCACGGTGTGGTGCTGTTGGGGCTCCCCACACCGCTCAGACACACACAAAGGGTTTTTTTCCTTTTTGTGCCATTTCTGTCAGCACCTGAAAGTTCTCACTGTACCATTTCCAGCCCCAGCAGCACCCACATCAAACCCCTGCCTCAGAGCCTCAGCTGCGCTGCCGGTGCAGGCAACGTTGCCTGTGCAAGGCAAGGCTGTGCTAATAGGGCCAGAAAACAACTGCGAGCTCCCCAGCCCTGCAGGCGGGGTGGGCTCAGCTTTATTTCGCTGCATCCCTAATTGCTGAGCACAGGAGCCACGAGCTGCTGTCAGCCAGGGCAGAGCCCGAGCCTCTCCTCGACTCTCGAGTTATTTATTCTGGAGCTGTGTGAAGAGAGAGCTTGTCAGGGCCGTGCTTGTAGGGCTGCAGGAACACTTGTACCTTTTAATAAACAAGCTTCCCTAGGAGTGCTCAGCCAGACATCAGCTCAGATTCCCGTGATAAACAATAGGAAGAAGCCCTTAATAACACTTGACTTACAGCAGAATTCCTTGTAAAGCCAAATGAATTTCTTTGCCTGGGGTGCAACACTGAGAGAAAATTATGAGAACAAGGACACGAGGAGTTTTTACACTTTCCAGTGTGATGCTTTTGTTGTTGTTGGTTTTTGTTTGTTTGGTTTTTTTTTTTCCCCTGTGGAATGCTTGTTAGGTTGTGGCAACAATTAAAGTGGAGACACGAGCCTTCAAGGCCAGGTTGGGTGAATAAACAGAGTTTGGAGCCTGAGCACGTGCTGGGAGCCAGCGTTCGGAGCTGAAGGTGTGAGCAGCCCTGGGGAGCTCTGAACAGGGACCGAACTGTCCCAGAGACACCCCGGGGTCAGGCTGGGGGGTGTTGCTCAGACACCTCTCTCTCAGTATCCTCTTTTTATATTTTCCCCCTTTTCCCCTGTTTTGTCTGCTGGCAGTCTGCAAAAACCCACGGGAATACCAAATTTTCGATTATCCATCAGTCCTTACTCTGTCTGTGATCCCTAAGGAATAAAATGGAAAACCCCAGATATTAATTCAACACGTAATCCCATTCCTGGTGGAAACCTGAATCTCTTTGGTTGTTTGGCTGTTGGGGTGAGGACTGCATTCCTTCACCTGCCCTGTCTTGGTTCACCCACTTGTGGAATCCAGGTCTGTGCCCGGAGCTGGAATTCAGGACAGAAGGTTCTCAGTTCAGGCATCCCACACTCGCGTGCCATAGAAATGCTTTATTTTGCTGTTTTCATTCCCAGTTTATTTTTGATGTACAATTCAGGGCCGATTACAGCCATTCCCTGGTTGTCATCCCTGCCCGGAGCCCTCTGCGCAGGGCTGGGTGTTAAACGGCTTGACAGAATCACGGCATTCCTTTGATGGCTGTAATTTGTAAATCAATTAGCTAAATCAGGAGATAAAAAGCTGAATTGGCAGCAGGGCCCAGATGGGGGTTTTGTTATTCCTTTTTCTAGACAGACACGCAGGTTTGCCAACACCAGCGGCAGATCCTGAGAGCTGCTCCGAGCTTGGAAGAACCGGGGATTGAGGATGAGACAGCAACACCTGGAAACCCAGTTTGGTTAAATCGCCTGTTTTGAGGAGTCCTACGCAAATTCCTGCAAGTCCTACACATCTTCCACTAGCCCAAGAGCATCCTGGATTCATGGAAGGTTCCCTGCCCGTGGCACTGGAGGGGATTTAAGGTCCCTTGTAGCCCTGGTTTCGTGCCTGAGGTGTTTTGGTTTCCTGAAATTCTGTTCCCAGGGAATTTTCTGGGAACGGGAAAAATGTTTTTGGAACTGCAACTTTGTTATTCATTCCTTTCCCTAGGAGGGACTTCTTGCTGTCCCTCTGCTCTGACCAGAGTGAGTGAAGAGGTTTGTCTGTGTGTCACCAATTCAATTGGTCCGTGTGAAATAATATAAAGGGAGACACATTCCAGAAATAAAGGAGTCATTTTCAGAAGGTCGGAGTCTGTGTCATTGTGGTGTAAAACAGCGTCAGTCCCTCCCAACCCAATCCAGTCTGGGACTCTAATTCCAAACAAGGCAGTTCATTCGGAAAATCCCAATAAAATCCTCCATCAGGTATCCACAAGCAGATGAAGAAGAGCACAGCAAAAGTTTTCTGAAGGAGGTCTGAAAGGCAGAAATCAGAACTTCTGCTGTTTACTCCTTTTGCTTTATCCTTCTCCCTGGAGTTCCTTTTTTTTTTTCCTCTCTTTTCCTTATGGTTCACTGCTCCCCGCAACTAATTCTGCCTCCTTCATAAGCAAATTCGTGTTGAATGAAGCATTCCACACGAGCAGTTTAAACCCAGACAATGGGCTAAAAAGTGCATCTTTCCCTTCAGTTGCTAATTCATCTGTTGCTAATTAGAGGAAGGGCCAGATCAAACATTTGTTTTGCTTTCCAACTCTGAGACACCTGTTGGTAAAAGCAATTAGAGTTTTAGTTCAATAAAACAGCCTCTGGTTTGTTTATGCAGAGATTTGATGTGGGTACATTACTGGAAGTCCATCCACATGAATGAAGCCCAAATGGTGAAGCGGGGTGGCGGGGAGGGGGGGGGGGGATCCAATTTCTTTTGTCTCAGCCAAAAGAAACCCGTGCTGCTCTAATTAAAAATCTGCATGGAATATTTATAACCGAGGAGAAGAAGCAAAACTCCCCACAGCGAGTCTGCCAGAAATAATGAGAGCAGAGTGGAAATCCTCCGAGTGAGGGAATCATAAACTTTTCTGTAATGTTTGTCTTTGTTTTCCCAGCTCTGAGGGCCTGAATGACAGTTTGGATAAAATATATATGGTGTTATTAAAAAATAAATCCGGTTCAGTGCTGAAACTACCAGATGAAATCGTGTCGCTTGCATTATGCAGGAGGTCAGGAGATGTTGTAACGTCGCTTCACTGGTGTAAAACGGGAACAAAAGCCTCTGATGGGCAGAGTCAGAGAATCCTGGGATGATTTGGGTTGGACAGGACCTTAAATCCCATCCGGTCCCACTCCTGCCATGGGCAGGGACACCTCCCACTGTCCCAGGGTGCTCCAAGCCCCATCCAGCCTGGCCTTGACCCCCGTGGCTGACTGGAAAAGAGTTTTCTGTTCCTTACAAAGCTCAAAATGCCTCTCAGGGTCCTTTCCATGAGTGGATTTTGAAGGACTCGGCATCATTGCCCCCATCCTGCAGATTTGTGGGGACGTGGAAAAGGGAATTGTCGTGAACATTACTCGAAATACCTGAACAACTTTTTCTTTAGTGATTACCAACAATTGGTGAATTATTCTGAGGACCAGTGAAGGTGTTCCTGTCTGTGGCTGAGGGTTGGAACAAGATGATCTTTGAGGTCCGTTCCAAACCAAACCATTCTGTGATTCAATAATGTGCAGTAATTTTGTGCTGTAATTTCCAGGGTGGTTGTGCCTGCGGCGTTTTCCGGGGTAACCCTGATGCTGCTGGAAATGCTCTGGTTTTCTGATTTTTATTTCAGCATCCCTCCTTGAGGTGTCTTTCTCTCCTGTCAGAGACACATTGTAAGAAAATGCAGAAATCCTTTTCTTCTAAAAAAGAAAACTCAGAAAGGGCAAAGGGGAACAGTTTTGTTCCTCAGTGTAAAATTCTGGCTGCTATGAGGAGGGTGGCTCGGCAGAAGAAATTCCACTTCGGAAAAGAAAAAAAATAAAACTAAAAGAAAAACTTTAAACAAGTTTATTTTTCCACAGTCATCCCAGGGAGTGAAGTTTCCTGAAATGGCTACAAGCAGGAATGAGGCTGGAATTTGGATTTGCATCGGGAAGAGTATAAAAGTCTCTGTCACAGGACTTTTTTTTCTGTGTTGCTAATGGAAGTTCATTATGGATCTTTGCATATTCTCCTCTTTGCATATTCTGCTCCATGAGGCCACCTCGAGCCGCCCCAGCAGATCAATTAACTCATCCTTGCCATCTGTTCCTGCACCACCAGTTCTGTCCACCCTGCCGCTCCCGGTGCCTCCCAGGCCCAGCAGGAGCTGCAGAGAGGAGGGTGCTGGGCTGGCTGTGGTGTTCAGGGGCTGGAAGACCTTGACAAGAGCAGCAAAGAGGACTCAGGGATGCCAGAAATGGGATTTGATCCTCAGCCTGTTCTTTTTATGGAATATGGGTTGGATTTGGCACCTGGAGTGGTTTCCAGGCTCGTGGAAGCAAATCTGCCTCTTCAGTCATAGCCAGGGCAGAGCTGATTCTGATTTTTGAAAAGGTGATGTTGCCTCATGTGGGCCTGATATTTCTGGGCCTCAGAGATTTCAGCCTGCTGGCAGCTGCTAACTCTTTCCCAAGGAAAAATTTCTCTAGAAACCTTCTTCTCAAAACAATCCCGGCAAACAACTCTCCTTTCTCCAAACAATCTTTCTCCGGGTGGTGTTTTGCTGTTTCTCTGGTTTAACCAACGGCATTAGAGAGGAGTCATTCCTATTCACCAACCATGGTAAGTCTGTATGGGAACACCTGATAAAGGTAGTGAGAATCAGACAATAAAAGCCTTTTTTCTGTGCTCTTTGCCTTCCGAAATATTTGGAGTCTCTCATCTTTCTTTCATGTTCCACAATAACAGCCTCCTCCTGGCCATCCGTGGGATTTGGATCAGCCCAAGGGAGACCAAGGTAGACTCTTGGGCCTGCTGAGTTATGGAAGAACTTTGGTCAGAGCTCAGAAGTTCCCACTTGGAATTCCAGGGCTTTGTCAGGAAAAGCTGTGGGCTGTGAGAACACATGGAGACCTCAAACCTGTCTGAAATCCATCTGAAATCTGAATGCTGAGAGCTCTGCCCCGAGGTCCCCCCTGTGCTCGGGCAGCTGGGCAGATGTTTCTCATCTCCCGTGGAGTGGAACACAGAGATGGAGCTACAAAGGGTTTGCTACAGCTTGTACGTGCTGGTCTGGAGCCACCTGCAAATCCTGGGGTAGGAAAATGGAGTTTCAAACATGGGATGGATTTGTGCACGGTGTCTCTGCAGAGTATCACCTCTCTGGGCCTGAGCACAGCTCAACATTTCCTCCTCTGTTTGAAGAGCAGCACAGTTGCTTTTGACTCCTGAGTTTTGTCCTACGTTCCAAAATCGGATTGTTCAGCCCTCGCTACTCCCAGTCGGAACAAAGGGGGCAAACACAAAGAGCAGAACACAAAGAAACTTTGGGAAAGGAATCTGTCGGCTCTTTGAGAGGATTCTGCCACAGAGAAAAGAAAAGAGGAGAGTTTTATTTTAAAATCATGAGGGAGCTGTCAGGAGTCTCTTAAAACACGGGATCATCCCCAATCCATTGTGTGCCAGGCCAAGTAATTGAGCTTCAGCTTCAAGCACTTTGCAGAATTATTGAATCACAGACTCCTGGAATGGTTTGGGTTAGAAAGGATTTTAAATCCCACCTAGGGCCACTCCTGCCATGGGCAGGGACACCTCCCACTGTTCCCAGGGTGCTCCAGTCTGGCCTTGAGCACTTCCAGGGATCCAGGGGCAGCCACAGCTCTTCTGGGAATTCCATCCCAGCCTTTCCCCACCCTCCCAGCCAGGAATTCCTTCCCAATATCCCATTTAAATCCCCCCCCCTTCCCAGTGAGAAGCCATTCCCTGTGTCCTGTCCCTCCATCCCTTGCCCCCAGTCCCTCTCCAGCTCTCCTGGAGCCCCTTCAGACCCTGCCAGGGGCTCTCAGGTCCCTCTGGAATATTCTCTACTCCACGTGAACATCCCCAGCTCTCCCAGCCTGGCTCCAGAGCAGAGGAGATCCTGTGAAGAAGAGATTTGAGCTCAGGGAAAGTTGTATTTCTGTCTGAAGTCTCCAGATCCCAGCCTGGAAGAGGAGCTGATGTCCCTGGCACTGCCACAGGGCTCCCACCTGGTGGTGCTTTCAGCCAGGTTAACTGAAAATGCCCAGGTAACCTCTGAAATTACATATCTAAATATGTAAATATCCAAATATAAAATATGCAAATAACGCAGTTACATAAAACAATGCTGTTTTACATAAAATATGTAAACGATGCCACAATAACGTTCGTGTGACAGGCAGGTAACTTGTGGCACTGATCCAACTAGAGAACAGCCCCTTTTTTTGTTAAATTTTTTTGGGGGTGATTTTAGGCCTCGTTCCTCACCCAGAGCACTTCTGCAGGCCAACAAACAGGCAGTGGCAGGGGCAGGGACGCTGTGACAGGCAGAGTGAGTGGTGGGGACACAGTGGGGCACGGCTCTGAACACGCTCCTGTCTAATCAGCTTAAGGTGACACGGAGTGACCTTCTCCTCTCCACACAACCCGTGAATTAATGCGAGATTTGTTCTAACGAGGAAACCCCGCGCTCACAGAAAAGGGAGAAGAAAAGCAGAAGGAAAAAAGGTCTTTTTCCCATTTTCTTGCTCCGTGAGGAGAGTGACAGCAACCCAGAGGAGAAACTAAATGGTCCGGAAAATTATAATGAAGGGGAAATCTACGGTTTGTTGTGAAAACACAGAACTGCAAAGCAGATTGAAGGGAGGAGGCAAAGCACTCGTAGATTGTTTCCTGTACAAGTGTTTGGGTTTCCAGGACGGCTGAATTCCAGGAAGAAATTCAATGTAATTCACTCCTCAAGCCTTTTATCACTGCGCTCCTTTTCTTTTAAAAAATGTTGGTTTAACGGGAGGCTTTGCATCCCAATCACTCTGGGGGAGCAGTGGCTGTTCCAGAGTCTCTTTCTGGAGTTTGAGGGCTTGGGTTTGTTTTAAAAACTCATCAGGTTTTCACCCAAAATGAGATTTCTTTAGACAGCTGACAGAATTTTTCTTTAGATACGTGAAGTTCCTTCTGGTATTTTGCCTCGAGGTTTTTCATTCTTGAACTGGACATGAAGTTCTTTAGAGAATAGGATGCTCTAAGAGCACAGTGAGGCACCAACCAGGACAAAACCACTCCTTATATTCCAAAATATCCCATATTTTCTAGTATGAACACATCATACCTGCCCTTAATTTTGAACAGATATGAAATTAGAAATTCTCAGTCTTGTTTGCTGCTCTGTCCCTCTTCTCTCACAGCACCATTATGAAAGAATTGATAATAGCAGGAATCAAAAGAGCTTAGAGGGAGTTTTTTTCCTTGCAGAACAACTTGAACAAATAAAGAAGGAAAACTCCATCTATTTTTGGGGTATTAACATTACCCAAGGTGCTCAGCAGCATCCCAGACCTCTGGCTTTCAGAGGTTTTCTCTCAGCTCTGCAAGAATGAATCAATAACTACAACATAATTGTTTAAAGTAGCTATAATCCCCCCCCAAGTTTCTTTTTCCTTTAAGATAAATTTACTTCTCCAATCAAATGGGGCCTTTTCCAGCTGCCATTTCACTCCCTGCACCTGGCTACCCAAAGAAATCCATCCTTAAATGAGATTTTACCTGGGTTGCCAATATTTTATCCAGCTGGTTAGGCCCCTGAGGTTTCAGGTCCTGTTGATGCCTCCCTCAGAATTTCCCTCTTGCTCAGACTTCAAAATTAGCCCCAAAAGGAGAAAACAAAACCCTCCAGCTGCAAATTCCGGCCGACAGCAGAACTGAAAGGGCTTTAAGGATCCCTTAAGAGGCATAATAAGCTCTCAGGGGAAGAAACAGGAGAAATTTTTTTGAGAAATCAGATTTTTTTTTGAGAAATCAGAAATAGAGCTCAGAAAAGACCTGGGCTCCTCCTGCACTGGGAATGTGCATTGGCACAGGGATCTTATTGAGGTAATAACAGGAATGAGCATTGGGGAAAGAAGAAATGGCACCAAACACCAAATCAACCACATTTATTGGGAGTGTGAATCAAAGGTTTGTTCTGTAGAGGTGATTCTAAATTACCGATGAAAATTGACTTGGGTGAGCCAGCGTCACCTCTGCTTTACAGGACGCAGCACCAGGAGAGAACTGCAATTCCAGGATGGTTTGGGTTGGAAGGACCTTGAATCCCATCCAGTGCCACCCCTGCCATGGGCAGGAACACCTCCCACTGTCCCAGGGTGCTCCAAGCCCCGTCCAGCCTGGCCTTGGACAATTCTAGGAATCCAGGGGAAGCCACAGCTGTGGCAGCAGCCCCCTTGTCAGAGGGTAGAAATGAGCCGAGGCACAGACTTCTTGTTCATCCCAGCATGAGAAGGGTCCTGGTTTATTCCTCTTCACAGCTCAGCCATCCTGGCTCCAACCATTCCCTGACTCTGCCTGCAGCAGCTCCTGCTGTGGGTTTCCCTTGGAGCCTCCGACTGCGGGTTATTGTCTGTGAGCTCTGACTGCAGGGATTGGTGTGAGACTGTGACTGCAGGGATTGGTGTGCACACACTGTGACTGCAGGGATTGGTGTGTGACTGTGACTGCAGGGATTGGTGTGCACACTGTGACTGCAGGGATTGGTGTGTGACTGTGACTGCAGGGATTGGTGTGCACACACTGTGACTGCAGGGATTGGTGTGCACACTGTGACTGCAGGGATTGGTGTGTGACTGTGACTGCAGGGATTGGTGTGCACACTGTGACTGCAGGGATTGGTGTGCACACACTGTGACTGCAGGGATTGGTGTGCACAGACTGTGACTGCAGGGATTGGTGTGCACAGACTGTGACTGCAGGGATTGGTGTGCACACACTGTGACTGCAGGGATTGGTGTGCACACACTGTGACTGCAGGGATTGGTGTGCACACACTGTGACTGCAGGGATTGGTGTGCACACACTGTGACTGCAGGGATTGGTGTGACACTGTGACTGCAGGGATTGGTGTGCACACTCTGACTGCAGGGATTGGTGTGCACACTGTGACTGCAGGGATTGGTGTGCACAGACTGTGACTGCAGGGATGGGTGTGCACAGACTGTGACTGCAGGGATTGGTGTGCACAGACTGTGACTGCAGGGATTGGTGTGCACAGACTGTGACTGCAGGGATTGGTGTGAGACTGTGACTGCAGGGATTGGTGTGCACACTCTGACTGCAGGGATTGGTGTGCACACTCTGACTGCAGGGATTGGTGTGCACACTGTGACTGCAGGGATTGGTGTGCACACACTGTGACTGCAGGGATGGGTGTGCACAGACTGTGACTGCAGGGATTGGTGTGACACTGTGACTGCAGGGATTGGTGTGCACACACTGTGACTGCAGGGATTGGTGTGCACACACTGTGACTGCAGGGATTGGTGTGCACACTGTGACTGCAGGGATTGGTGTGCACACACTGTGACTGCAGGGATGGGTGTGCACAGACTGTGACTGCAGGGATTGGTGTGACACTGTGACTGCAGGGATTGGTGTGCACACTCTGACTGCAGGGATTGGTGTGCACACTCTGACTGCAGGGATTGGTGTGCACACTGTGACTGCAGGGATTGGTGTGCACAGACTGTGACTGCAGGGATTGGTGTGCACACACTGTGACTGCAGGGATTGGTGTGCACAGACTGTAACTGCAGCTTTTACCCAGCCAGACTGTGACTGCAGGTTCCAACAACAGGCTCTGACTGCAGCCCCAGACTGACCTCACAGCAGGGATTCTCTCTCTCCGGGATCCTGCTTCTTCATGATTACCCTCACCAGCTCACCCACTCCCTTTTATCTCACATTTATCTTTATTGGATAGAGCTGTAACTCACCAGGGGCGAGGCTGTACTGGGTAATTAACCCAGCCTTTACTTATCAGGGGCAAGGCCACCTGTACTCCTTTCTCCTACAACAGCTTCTCTGGGAATTCCATCCCAGCCCCTCCCCACTCTCACAGGGAAGAACTTCCTCCCAATATCCAAACTGAATCTACCTGAGGATGCTGAATCCCGGCAGATGAACAGCAGAAGGGGCTGTGGGGAGCGGGCTGCACCTAAAATCCTTCCTTGAGTGCTCCCGGACCCTTCCCAGGCATCCAGCCAGGAAGGGAATGATCTGCTGGAGCTCTTTCCCCAAATAATTAGAGATGTGAGGATGAAAGGAATGAAATCCTGGCTTTTGGTGTGCTGATAAACGTTTAATAGCGGGGTGTAAATGCCAATCTGATAAGGTGTTTAGAGAATTTAAATTCCATTGTTGACATTAATCCCTGGAGGAGGATTAGACTGCAGTGAACAGGAGCCACTTGGTTGCTGGATGGCGACGCTCACGCTCCTTTTGTGTTCATTGACTTCACCATTTTAATTAAAGCATCTCAGACCTCCTGAATGTCCAGCTGAATGGGTTTTTTGGATTTGTGTGGTGGAAGGTGTGTGATACTTTTCAAATTGCGCTTTTATTTTTCAGAGCATTCCTAAATGAATGCAAAGACCACGCACAACGAGCTCTTGTAAAACCAAAATTAACGTTATATGTATTAAAAAAAAAAAGGATACTTTTGATTCCCGTTCCCTCAGTTTTATCAGGGGAATGAATAGACTATTAAGGCTCAATATCCTTATATCATCTCCTGCCATCAGGACAGGCAGGAAATAAGTACCCAAATCACTAAATTGCTTCAAAGCTGCTTGGCAACTGCAAATTGCAAAATTGATCATCTGACTCCTTTATTACCTTTTTCAAAGGAGAGAAGAAGGCAGGGAAGAAGCTTGGGATTGTCACCGGGAGTAAATCCTGGTGCAGCCACCAGGACTTGGTTAGATCAACAGAATGCAAAATGTGCAATAATTCCATCAATAGTCACAAACCCAGCTGGGTTTCTCTTTGGCTTTGCCCTTTCCACTCCCTTTCAGCCCCAAACCCAGCCTAGATGTGAATTTATCTTAAACTTGGCTGGTTTTGCGCACGAACATTTTCATGTCCCAATATATTAATTTGGATGCACTGATTTTCTCTGTTGCCTTTTTCCTTCCACCTGGATTTTGCAACCTGGGTTACAAAAGAGAAGGAGACAAGTCCCACGCGGGACTTGGGACAGGCTTGTGGCTCATGCACATAAACCCCTGTCTCTGCAGGACTGCAGGCAGAGAACCTGCTGGGGATAATTAAAATATTATGGAGAATTGGTTTTCCGAGGCAGCAAAAACTGGGAGCTGGACTTTTGCTTCTCCCATCACCTTCCTCCAACCAGAGGCTCCTCTGTCCTTTCCAGAATGATCCAGATGTTTTATTCATTGGTGCAGGTGGCTCAAACCTCCTTCTGTTCCTAAGAGCTCTTGAAATCCCTCCTTGGAGGTAGGAAATTACTCAGGGTGTCTTTTTGTGCTTCATGGATATTTCCAGGGGATCCCAAAGGAGCTCTGCAGCCCAGCCCAGCTCCATCCCTTCCTGCTGCTTGTCCCAAACCCCCGTTCCTCTGGTAAAGTTAAATATTCCATGTTTGTAGAAGCATCCGGCGCAGCAGATGTTAATTAGATCTTCACCCCTTGATATTCTTATCAGTCGTTTTCCGGAGGAGATGTCTCCAACTCTGCTAGAGGCACAGTCTGGGGTTCATAGATGGCCACTGATGTTCCATTAATGGCCACCGAGGGTCCTTTACTTTTTAGACTGTTCCCAGTCTGTTGATGTGTTGAGTTCATCAGACCTGGTGGAACAACGGCCTGGAAAGAAACTTCAAATTCTTTTTCCCAGGGCAAAGGCAAACAAAGCCCCTGGACTAAAGTCATACAGAAATATTTTAACTGGGGTGTTTTCCAACACTAGGATCACCCCACGCTGGCAACAGAGATGTCTGTGTAAGGTGGAGCTTAAATGGTGCTCGATGTGGAGCTTAGAAATGTGAAACAAACCCCTAACAGTCCTCTTCCCGCACCTCAAAACCTCCAGGATCTTGCTGAAAACCCAAAATTCACTTCAAAACTTGTGGAAAGAAATTCAGAAGTGCCAGTAAAAGATTGCATCACCTTGGCTGTGCTCAACCTCTGCTGTGGCTTCTGAGAGCACAAAAAAAGGTCAGGTTTTGCCTCACTTTCGAGGTGGATTTAAGCAGTCAGCTCCTGTTTATGTTTTCTCTGCAATGCTTCTGTACAGAAACACTGTCAGGGAAACAGATTTTCCTCTGGGCTTTTCTTTCTTTGGCCGTGACTTACAGAAAACCCGCCAGGTAACTGTTCGTGGCCTCACACAGGTCTGCAGATTGCTGCTATCATCTTGATGACAAAAATACAGGACTTCCATTCCTGCCTCCTGGGAGTCAGGAGGTTAAGAAAATTACTTTAATTTTTTTCCTTTATCTCCCAGAGTGTCCTTTGAAGTGAGAAATACCCACATCAGTCCCAGAACCACCGAGCAGAGCCCTGCTCTTTCTCACCCCTCCAAATGGAACGACCAGAAAATTGACAGTGAGGCTAAAAGACAGGGAGGAGAAACTTGAGGGCTCAGCAAAGGACGATTTTAGCTCCTCAAAAATCAACCTGTGCTGAAGGAAGGGTTGGGCACTCACTTGACCTGTGGTTTAGACTCAGTTCTGCTCCTCCTCTGACAGATCCTGAGCATCTTGTGGGGTTTTTCCCCATCACTTCCATTATTCTGAGTTTTGGCGGATGCAGAAAATCTGTGTATAAATCCAGAGATTTAGGACCCATCCATTTGCAGGAGCTCTGAGTTGGTTACAAGGAGTCAGATTTCATCATCATCATCATTTATTTTTTGTGATTAACAATTCAGGACTGCTGAAGAGGATCCTTGGTTGGTTTCCATCTGGGAAAACACGGGTCATGTAGGAGTGTGCCAGTCCTGGCACCAATCACATCCCTGTCGGTAAAAGTGTCACCCCCCTTCCTAAATATTGGCTAAATTTCCCCCCTTTTTTTTTGCCTCTGAGCCTCAGATTGGCTCTTGGCACTTTAAAGGTCATACAATAAAGGATCTATAGAAGACCTGCAGCCTATGTGGATTCCAGAGCGTATTTTATTGGCATTGGCTGGGTTTCTTCTGTTTGGGTTTTGCCCAGACCAGGTGAGCCAGGAAGATTTTCCACATACAGCTATTCCCTGGCACTAAGCTGGCAGTGACAATCCACTCTGGGCTCCAGGGAATGGGGGAAAGGACGCTGCTTTTTTTTTTTTCCCCCAAAATAACCATTTTGGGGGAAAAAAACAACAACAGAAAAGGCAAATCTGGTTTTCCTTTGCCTTTGCGTTTGAAGCTGAATGAAGCACCAGGAGGGATGAGAAGGATCCAGGCTCTAAGGCCCCTTCCAACCCAAACCATTCCATGATTCTTTGATTTATACATCCAGAAAGAAGGAATGCAATCCATTGGCAGTGGAGGGCTCAGACGTGAGCAGATATTGCTGGAAATATTCTCCTCCTCCTACTCACACAGTGAGGAGAAGGATGGCCCAGCCCTCATGGATCGTGGCACAGGTCATACGTGTCCGGGAAGCTTTTTCCCTCCTGGAGCTTCTTCCTGTGCTCACATCTCCAGCATAAAATTCATTTCCTCCTTTCTGTATTTCCTTACTCCAACTTCATTTCCTCATTTCTGTATTTCCACCTCACAGAAGCACCAAAGAGCAATAGGCCTAGAGCTGAGAATGGACCCAGAGCTCCAGAGCCCTCCGAGGAGGAGGTGCAGATATTTCTGGAATATTTGGGAATATTTCTGGTGAATTTGCAGATATTTCTGGTGCTGCAGAGGGGAGCAGTGACAAAGAATTCTGCTGGGAGAGGAGTCCCCAGTTTGTGTCCCTGGCTGGGGGGTCTGGGCTGCTCAAATGGTGCCTGTGGCAGCAGGACGAACGCGGGGGACGTGTCCTCTTCTTGCAGAACTTTTCAAAACGTATTTTCCTTGCCTTATCGTTCCCTAAATTGCTTCTGCAGGGTCTGATCATTTCTGTAATTTTTAATTGGTGCGTCATTGAAAAATCTCAAAACAGCAGCTTGCTCTTGTCTGTCAAATTTAGTGTTTTGTGGTTTGGATTCAGGAAAGAAAAAGACCTGGAAGTGGTCATTTTAATGAAACCACAGACAGTGTTTTCAGGGGTTTTGTTGTCTTCATTATCTTGCAGTTTATCCGGGAGCAGGAGAGAATAAAAACCCCTTGGGAGGGGGTAACTACGCACAGGGGGGTAATTACAGTGATTAAGCAGCTGGCTGGGCGCTGCCCTTGTGCCGTGCAGTTTCTGGCTCTGCCGTGGTTACCTGGCTCCCAGTAATGAATTGTTGGAGGGCTGGGACCAGGTCTCCATTTGAAATCCATGGAAATACTCCGTGTTTCTCACTGTAAAATTCTGATCCTGCAGGAACCTTTGATTTCTGGGATTGCTGCTCTTTTGGAAAGCGTTTTGTGTCTGGAGCTGCCAAGCACAGTCCCGCACTGAGGCAGAGAATATTTGTGTTCAGAGGCGTGGGCTGGTTTGAGATCTTTTTTTATGGGGTGTGAGAAACAAGGTTCACAATGTAAAACTTTCTATAAACGTTTAATAAGGGATAAAAGGGATAAAATCCAGTGCTGGGGGGCTTTGGCCAAAGGCACACCGTCAGCTTAAAATAATGTTCTTATATACATTTACATTAATGGATTAAATGCATATTCATGAGAGTCGGACATATTCAAACATTCCTGTGGGTTTACATCTTCTGTGAATCCTTTTTCTTGGTTTTAACCTTTGACTCATCTGCGTGCCGTCCTGCAGATCAGATCAATGTGTTTTATTTCTTCTCGGGGCTCCATCCTGCTGTTTTGACACAACCCAGTAACAGCAGAATCCCCAGTGAATTTTTCTCCTGGCCTCCTGGTTCTTGTCGCTGTTATCTCAGGTAAGGCAGTTCACAAATGTGAGAAACAACACATTTCACACCACTATCTGCATTATACACAATTATTACACAAATATTTATTACACAAATAAAAGCATTTTAACATTACATACTCTCCATTTTAATATTACACTAAGGCCTGAGGTATAATATATGTTTACATTAATTTATAATATATAACATAATATATAATAAATGTTTATATACTATTTATATATATATATAAGCTATACAGTGCATCCATAAACAGATTATATTATGCAAAAAGGAGTTAAAAGTAATTACAAATCGTACTATGTCAGAGTCTTTGTGATCGATAATGACTTGTAAAAGCTAAGACATAAATGCGAAAGGCAGTAACTATATTTGTCATTTATAACATGGAGAGTTGGGGTGGTCCCATGCTTATACCCAAGTCTTGGAGCTCAAAACCATAAACCAGTCCCTAAAGAGAGACCAAAGCACTCCAGCACGACCACTTCAGCAATATATTTAAAGAAATATGATTTTCAAAGGAATAAAAACACAGGGAAGGGCAGATTCCCATCCTGGGTGCTCACAGAGCTCCTCAGGTTTTCTGGTTCCTCTCTTCACAATGAGAATGAGGGTTGTGTCCTTCAGATGAATGAGAAATTTTCCATGTTAAAGGTTAAGAAAAATGCTTTGCAAGCTCATAAATTTCTTGGAGTCCTTAAGAGTAGAATCACGGAATCATGGAATTATCCTGAAATGGATTGCGCCCACAGGGATCATCCACCCAACCCCTGGCCCTGCACAGATATCCCAAAATCCTGAACATTCCTGGAGCTCTGGGGCTGTTCCCATTCCCTGGGGAGCCTGGGCAGTGCACAGCACCCTCTGGAATAACAACTTTTCCCTAAAATCCAACCCGAATTTAGCAGCATATTCTGAGCCCTCTGCCTGTTCAGAAAACATCTCACAAATATAAAAATTACAGGTGATCAAACAGATTCTCAAAGAGATAAGTAGAGATTTCACTGGAGGCAGTGCAGCCTGATTTCCAAGGCAGGTTCTGCTGGATCATTGAAAAATAATCTCATTTAGGGGTTTTATTCTTACGGCTAATGTTGGTTTCAGAAATCTATAGTTCACTGCTGCATCTTTCCCAGATTCGCCTCTTAATTCCCCGGCCCATGTGATGCCTCACATTTTAGACATCGCAGGGTTTTTCCTGGAATAAGGAAATATTAAAAAGTTATTTGCAGTCATTCAGTGTTCCCTCCTCTAATGGATTCTGCGGCACTCAGCGTGCACTTACCTCACTTTTATCTCTGCCCATCGCCCTGGCATCGGAGCTTTTCCCATCACAGCAAAATCTCCTTCCCTGAAATGCTGCTGGGGACAAGGCAGGGGCTGTTTGCTCTGGGGAAGAAATACAGGAGTGTTGCTGTGGGACACAAAAGAAAGATGAGAGACTCCAAATATTCCAGAAGGCAAAGAGCACAGAAAAAAGGCTTTTATTGTCTAATTTTCACTGCTTTTTATAAGATGTTCCCATACAGACTTACCACGGTTGGGGAATAGGAACAACACCTCTCTAATGCCATGGGTTAAACCAGAGGAACAGCAAAACACCACCCGGAGAAAGATTGTTTGGAGAAAGGAGAGTTGTTTGCCAGGATTGTTTTGAGAAGAAGTTTTCTTGGGAAATTTTTCCTTGGGAAAGAGTTAGCAGCTGCTAGCAGGCTAAAATCTCTGAGGCCCAGAAATGTCAGGCCCACATGGCTATACCAGAGGTGGTCCCAAAATGGTCACAAAATGAACACAAAATGGACACAGAAGGGTCACAAAAAGGCTGGTCGGTCACCAGGTCTCACACTTTTATATGTTTTGGTCGCTTGCATTTTGGGGTTTAATTGTCCAGTCACAGCTTCAGGTTATGAAGTCCCATCCTTGTTTTCCTTCTTCAGCCACCCTTGTTTGTGCTGTTGGGGCTGAACGTTGTCCTTGGTGTGCAGCAGGAGAAGGATTTGTTTTGTGTCCCTGCTGTGTGCAGAGCTGAGTGACACTGACTGTGAGCTCAGAGCTGCACCCCTGGGCACCACAGAACATGGAATACATGAAAGCTCAAACTGAAGGAATCATTTCCATGTCCCAGGCTGCTCCAACCTTACCTTGGGCACTTCCAGGGATCCAGGGGCAGCCACAGCTCCTCTGGGAATTCCATCCCAGCCCCTCCCCACCCTCACAGGGAAGGATTTTTTTCTCGGCATTTACTCCAAACCTATTCATTCTTGGTTTGAAACCATTCCATGTTCCCTGGAACCTGAGTAACTGCAGGCTCCTGAGGAATTTATGGAGCACTTGGAGCCCATGGTTTAAAAGAGCAGTGCCAGGCACTCATCAGTCTCTGCCTGTGCCTCCAGTGCCCGTGTATTTCTCCTGGTAATTTGTGAGCCTGTCCTTCTAGCAGGTGCTGCAAGCCAAGCCTATCCCAAAATCCATCTTTTTCACTGGGAATACAGGCACAGCCATGCTGTGTCACTTCTCTGGGATGAGCATCTGTGATGACAATGCCACTTGAGCTCATGGCCCCCGTTCCTCAGCCCTTTGAATCCCCCCAAAGCTGCCTTTTTTAAACCAAACCCTCTGTGACCTTTCCAAGAGATCTCCAAAGTTTCCTTCCCCCGCCCCGGGGGTGTTGTGAAGCTTAATTAATGTTTGTAAAGTGCCAAGAGCTCTTTGGATGAAACTGCTGGGGCTTATTAATATTAATAATAACAGATGAGCCCCGGCAAGGCTCTGGTACAGTAGAATGAATTAACATGAATCAAGCAATCAACAACAACAAATCAAGCCCGGAGCCGCGGGCAGGGCGTGCAGCTGGTGGGATGTGACAGCTGAGCCCGCTCGGCTTCTCCTCAGTCATTTCCACTGGAATTCAAGCTGTCTCCCACGGCCTCGAGGCAGCCACGAGTCACCTGCTGCACAGATTTGCTTTTTCCAGTCCCGGCTTTTCGTTGTCATTGTCTGCGGGTCGTCCGGTGAGACCTCAGCTTGAGCGCTACGTCCAGCTCTGGCCCCTCAGTTTAGGAAGGACGTTGAGTGCTGTGTCCAGTTTAGGAAAGACATTGAGTGCTGTGTCCAGTTCTGTCCCCTCAGTTTAGGAAGGACAAGTTTAGGTGAGATATTGGGGAGAAATTTGTCCCTGTGAGGGTGGGGAGGGGCTGGGATGAAATTCCCAGAGGAGCTCTGTGGCTGCCCCTGGATCCTTTGCAGTGCCCAAGGCCAGGCTGGAGCAGCCTGGGACAGTGGAAGGTGTCCCTGCCCACGGCAGGGGTGGCACTGGGTGGGATTTAGGTCCTTTCCCACTCAACCCACTCCATGATCCCATAGTTCTATATGGGCTATTCAAGTATCTTAGCCTTGAACCACATCATTCCTGCTGCTGTGCCCTCCTTCCCTGGCAAAACCAGCGAGTGTGGAAGAGCCCAAAAGGAGCAGAAATGGGCTCCAAGGATTTCGCTCTCATCCACTGATGTCACACAGTCCAAAACAGCCGCTCCAGACCTGCACAACCTGATTTTCTCATCAGTCCCCCTCTCCCTTCGCTCAGCAAAATGCAGTGAGACAAGAGAAATCTGAGTGTATAAATTACAGAGTGAGAGTGTGCCATAACCTCTGTAGATCACAATAAAAATCTGCTAACACAGAAAAAGAAATGAGGAAGCCTCAGGGCAATTTCCCTCAGAAAAATGGATGGAAAGGAATATCTATATTTTCTTGGATTATTGAGCACAAAGTTGGGCAATTTAGGAAAGCATATTAATGATCTATGGAAGGGGCTTGGAAGATTTTCGCTGTTCCTGTCTCAAAGAGCAGTTGGAATCATGCAATTGCTGTGGCTCGGGATGGAGACATTCATGCCGTGGAAAATGATGAAATTTCAGGAGAAAACTCCATGTGCTGTTGGAGCAAGTTTGAATTCTTTGATTGAATATGACAATAAAATGTTCTCTCCTTGGATTTTTGTGGCTGTGTGAGAGTAAAAGAGATCAGGGAGGGAGGGGCTGTGTGAATTCAGCCTTTCCAAGTGTTCTCCCGAATTTCCGAGCCCCGCTCACTGGATTTCCATGTCCAGCCTGGGATCTGGCAGCCTCCTTGGAGAACTGCTGGATTTATTTTATCCTGGCAACTTTTATTTCACTCTGTGCAAATCTTTGCTTTAACACTCTTGGCATTTGGCAGGAGCTGACCCTGAGCTTCCCGTTTAATTAAGATAACTTGGATACGGAGTGAAGCTCTAACAATGGGTGAACAATTCCTCTTAACCTTCCCGCCTCTTCTCTTCCCAAAGTGTTCCTACCATCCTGAATTTCTAGTTATGGACAGCGTAGATTTCCTTTGAAAGGGCTGATTTTTTTTATGCCATTGGCATAAATTTTCCATGTTTTATTTTCCTAGTGTGATCACGAAAAACCAAACATCCACCTGGGCACACTCCTATGTATCATAAATATATATACACACACACATATATATATATATATATATATATATATAAATGTATATATTGAAGGAATGGATACATAAATGTATATATGGAAGGAATTCCTCCCTGGGAGGATGGTGAGGGGCTGGGATGGAATTCCCAGAGGAGCTGTGGCTGCCCCTGGATCCCTGGAAGTGCCCAAGGCCAGGCTGGAGCACCCTGGGACAGTGGGAAGTGTCCCTGCCTGTGGCAGGGGGTTGGAATTATATGAACTTTAAGGTCCTTTCTGACCCAAACTATTCCAGGACTCTGTCCATGGAAATGCAGTTGTTTTCCTCCTTTTCTGGCCATCCTTTAAGCTGCCAGATGCTCTGGAAGTTGAAGCGCCCAACCAACTCACACCCACCCCTGTGCTGTGATCATTCCTTGTTGCAGCTCTTCTTCTGGAGGACAGGATTTCCCACCACAGTCCTTCCCTGCAGGATTTCCCCCTGGGGAATAATTTCCCTGTTGTCCTGTGGGGTCATTTATTTAATGAGACAGGGCGAGCCCTGAGCTGATGCTTTTCAGCACAACTGGTTGGAGACAGAGTCCCTGAAGTGGTGCGGGGAGACATTCAAAGGCATTAAACCTGTAATAATGGTCGTGGCCAGCTTTTCACACCACACACCACTGGCAAAATGTGCGTTTTTTCCTTCAGTGCAACTTCCAGGATTTTTTTGGAGCCCACCTTTGCTGTAATAACCCACTGGGGTGAGTTATTGCCACAGCCTGATTTCATCTCCTCTGTCCATATCCATGGAGTTTGCTGTCAATTTGATTTTTTTTTTGCTGTATTAAACTGCTTTGTATTAAACTTTGCTGTACAAAAGTCCTTTTTTTTTTTTTTTTTTTTTTTTTTTCTGCAGCAACAGCCCAGTCACTTGGTAAGGTTCTTGTTTTATTGCTTTTAATTCCCACTGAGAACATTAAATCCCAAAATCTCAAATTCCACTCCCAAGTAGCCCAGGGAACTCCAATGTTTACGAGCTTAAGAAATTATTGTGGCTTGCAAAGACATTGCTGTTACTTTAAACAATTCTGCCCAGCAGAGATTAGCTTTTAGCAACATCATATTGAGGATAATCAGGATGATTACATGAATATCCAGTGTTTTCTACATGAATATTAAAAAGCCCCAACTTCAGGAAAGGCTCTTCCACTGCTTTTTTTTTTTTCTTTTTTTTTTTTTGGCAAACTGCTTTTTTTTTTTTTTTTTCCCTCTCAATTTCTGAGGCTGTGAAATGAGGGAGAAGAAATGAAGTGGGCTGGGAAGTGTCTGAAGTCGGGAACGTGTCCCTGTCCTTCAGTTTTGTGGGAAATAATTGGGCCCTGCAGGAATTGGCCGTGGAGCTGCTCCCTTGGCCGAGTGCTCAGCCCTGGCTGCCTTTTCCAGCTGCCTCCCAGTCGCGGATTTTGGCAGGAGCCCCGAGGAGTGACACCCCAGAGGAGGAGGAAAAAGGGGGGCTCAGCTCAGCCAGAGTTCAGTGGGAATATCCCCTTGGGGGAGAAAAAAAAATAAAATCCAGATATTTTCTTCAATTCCCTTTAGGAATGGGAATTCCCTGCCAGGATTTTGTTGTCCAGCACTGGGCACCTGTCACGTGTCTGGTTTTCCCAAGCAAAGCAAATAATTTCTTTTATTTATAAATAAAGATAATTAAATATAAATATAAATATAAATATAAATATAAATATAAATATAAATATAAATATAAATATAAATATAAGTATAATGTCTTTTATTTATAAAGAAATGTCATTATTTATAATTATATTTGTAAATATAAATATAAATATAAATCCTGTTGCTCTATTTCCATGTGTATAATTATGTGGCCTTGTAAACTCGTGGGGGTCTTTGGGTTCGGGGTTTTATGGGCTGAAATTCCGTTGGAAATTTTGCGGGGAAATCTTTCCCAAGCCCTCAGCAGTTTAAGAGCAGAGATCCCATTTATGGTGCTGCTGCTCAGGGCTGGGCGCTCCACGTGGAGGTCGAAGGGCTCAACCACAGAGACAGTTCATGGATTTTAGGGATAGAGGACAACACTTGACTATTTTGGGACTAAACTTAGGTGTATTTTAGCATTTGGATTCCCTTCCTTTAACTTAAACTCTGCTGAACCTTTAGGGTTGGAAAAGACCTCCAAGATCAAGTCAAAGCTTTGGCTGTTCCCAAAATCCACTTTTTTTCCTCCAATTTGTCCAAGGGCAGTAACATTTCACAATCTCTCCTCTGCACAGCTGATCCTGGCTGAAGGACTTTCCATGCACCCAAACCCCAGCAGAATTCAGCCTTTTTAATGCTCAGATTATGTTTTAAAGATTGAAATGAGGCTCTAGAAGAGCATCTTTATGTTGTTAAAAGCAGAAAATCCTCTGCGCTCACCCATTTTCCTCAGCAAGCCCTTAAGCCAGCTTGAGGCTCCACTGGTCAAACCCAAAAATGCAGCGTTCTGGTTTAATGCTGAGCATTATAATAAATGGGGGATGTTGTTCCACATTCCAGCACTTTTACAAACCTCTTGCCATGCAATTCTTCCATATTTTCAAATAACAACACCCAATTAAGCACTTGAATCAGTGCTGCCCTCAGCAGAGATGTAATTAAGCAGGTGTTTAAATCCCTTGTTAAATTAGTCTCTTGTATTTTTCTTTCCTAATCTCCCATTACTATTCCTGCGCAGAAAAATAATGGGAAAACAAATGAATCCTGAAGCTCTGGCTCCGGGCTTGTAGGGGTCAAACTGCATCAGCCATGCAAAGAAGATCTATGGGATCTAATCAAATTTGGTTGAGAAAAAAAAAAAAAAAAAAGCAGCTTTAAAGAGAAGCTGGTGGATAACAGCAGGGAAAGGCAAAACATCACTTCCCTGGGAAGGGGAAAAAAGTTAAGTGAAATAAAAATCCACTTGCAGAAGGGCATTATGTGGCACTTTTCCCAAGTAATGGCTCGGCTGCTGTAATTCTGGATGCTCACAAAATGCATCCGTGGCCCGGCCATAAAGGGAATAGGGAAACAAAGAGGTTGCTAATTCAATTACAGATGTTAGAGATCAAGCTCTCTGCTATTCATCCAAATGAAAATTTACACTAAATAACATTCTCATGAATTGGCTCAGCGGCTTAATGGACTAAAACTCTTCCCCACTAAACAGATTGCACAGGCTCGGAGAGGTCCTGAAAATTGTCCCTGTGGTGGATACCTTTAACCAAGCCTCCCCTGATGGAATAAATGGAATAAAGGAATAAATGGAATAAAGTCACATCATCACTTTCATTGCTCTTGTAGCTGAGAGAGGCACCCAAGAGTTTCCGTGGAAAGTTTGTTCCTCTCATGGTCTGACCAATGTGATTGAAGAGGTTTGCCTTTTTGTCACCAATCAAATTGGTCAGACCAGAGGGACATCAAGGAGAAGTCCCTCCTCGGAAAAGGAATGAATAACAAGGTTACAGTTCCAAAAACATTTCTCCTGTTGACAGAAAATTCTCTGGGAAAAGAATTTCAGAAAATCAAAACACCTCAGGCCCGGAACCAGGGCTACATAAAGGTGCTTTTATCATCCTGATCCCTGATGGGAGGGAGCTGGAATTGTGGATCCAGGCTCTCCTGAGGCATTCCCAGCCACAGCATGAAGATTGAAAGACAGGAAATAATTACGTTAATTATCGAACACCATTATAATTCTCTGCTCTGAGAGAGGCTGTGCCCTGAAATACATTTCCCAGAGAAATGGGCAATGCTCAACATTTCCTGGACATGGGCATGGGCAGCCTGTCCCAGCTGGGCTTTGGATGGAGGAATTTTCAGAGGACAATTTGCATTCCTCTTCCAACCCACAGCTGCTCTGAACCTCTCAGATTTAAGAACCAAACCCATTGGGAAAGGTAATAAATGTCCCAAATATTGAAATGGCTTTAAAAAGGGAGAGCCAAGCACCCAAATCAGTTACAATTCTGAGAGTGGGGGTGATGTAAAACCCAGGAAAAAAAAAAGCTGTGATTTTGTTCCATTCCCCCTCCTAAAAGTTTACACATCAGTGTGGGGTTCTGGTGCTTGATATGAAATACCTCAAACCTTTTTATATATGTTTTTAAATATATATATTATATATATATATTATATATATATTATTTATATATGTTTTTAAATTCCCCAAATTCTTCCATTTGTGCAGCTATTAACACTCAAAATAGCTTTAATTCTTTAGGGTAAATTCTGAATCCTAAACGAAGCAGCAAATAACACGTTTCTGCTTAATCCCATGATTATTAAATATAGAGTGTGTGAAAACGCTATTGATGAAGAGTTCTTTGCTTAAAAGGTTACTTTCCTAAAAATAAAAAGGAGCCCAGGCACGTTTGCTGTGCCGGGGCTCATTTCCTCTGCCTGCCAGGGACAAAAATCTACCTTTAAAGGTCATCGGTTCTTTTGTATGTTAATAAACAATTAGTGTGGCTGGGGGGGGCAAGAGCGGCACCAGCTCCTTCAGAAACAGGTTCCTGAGGAAATTAACCATTCCTGACAAGTCTGGGACGCCGGGATGAACATCTCCTGGATGACTTCTCAGCCTGCTGTTTAATCAGCTCTGGCTAACAATTATTTTTCTCCTTGACAAGCGCCTTCTGCCACTCCAATCCTCCTCGCTCTTCCCCGAGATTATTATTTTTTATTATTGCCACGTTTTACAGCCGATAAGGAAAAAAAAAAAAAAAAGCATTTAGAAGAAAGGAAATAACTGCATTTTTTCCCTCGCAGGCAGCTCTGCTGCTGTATGCATATGAGATGGATGTGCCAGGAATTGCGATGGGATGTTCCTCACACATCGGGCTGGGGAGTTGTGCTCGCATAAACCCTGAGCAGCTGCTGCTCACGAGGCACAGAAATTTCTGCCCTGGTGGCTGGGTGCGCATGGCTTGCCAAAGGCTGTAGCCCTGGTTTGTGCCTGAGGTGTTTTGGTTTTCTGAAACTTTTTCCAGGGAATTTTCTGTAAACAGGAGAAATGTTTTTGGAACTGTACCTTTGTTATCCATTCTTTTTCCTAGGAGGGACTTCTTCTTGCTGTCCCTCTGCTCTGACCAATGTGAGTGAAGAGGTTTGTCTTTGTGTCACCAATCCAATTGGTCTGTGTGAAATAGGATAAAAGGGAGACACATCCCAGAAATAAAGGAGTCATTTTCCGCCTTCTGTATCTCAGAGTCTGTGTCGAAGAAGTCCCTCCTAGGAAATGGAATGAATAACAAAGTTACAGTCACAAAAACATTTCTCCTGTTGACAGAAAATTCCCTGGGAAAAGAATTTCAGAAAATCAAAACACTTCAGGCACGGAACCAAGGCTACAGGATGGGGCACAAAAGCTGCACCAGCTCAGGTCAATGTGAACGCTGGCATTTTCCAGGGATAGAAATTCCCCTTGGAGTCAAGGAGATGATTCCTGCCAGCCCAGCACTTCCTGCACTGCAAACACAGCCCAAAGCAAACACTGGCAGTAATTATCGTTATCTCTTGGCTGGTTTCCTATCGCAGCCCCTTTTGAAATGCCAAAAATATTTGGGTGTTTCACAGCAGCACCTCGTGTTTGAGGGAGATGCTGGAGCAGCCCCAAAGCAGCATCTCAAAGGGCTTTTGTTGCTTCTGCTGCATTGAATATTCAGCTTACATTTGTGCGCGGATGGAGCAGGGCTCCGACTCCTCTTGCTTCTGTTTGTTTGTTTTTAATTAACTTCTTTGTTGTTTCCAGCACCCAGAGCAGTCAGGACACGGCTGTTTGAGACCATTGGTGAGCAGATTTTTTTAATACATATAAAAATACTTTAAAAGAGATATATATAAAAATACTTTTTAAGAGCCCCACACAAACCAGAAACAAGGAGACCATGTACATTCCTTGGGCAAGGCCTGTAAAATCCCTGCCATAGCTGAGAGCCCCACTTTGCACACAGAGGGGGATAAAAAGCACCAAAAAGAAGAAATCATTGGGGAAAGGCTGGGAGAGTCCCTCAAGAAACAGCAATTTCTGCATTAATTAACTTGGTCAATGCGATATGGAAGGAATACAGAGGAGATGCTCTCAATGCCAAAAGAACTTTCCCAAAATCCTCATTAAAAAGTTTGGATTTAGATCTCGTTTATAAATGAGTGTTAAAGTGATGCCTTAAGTTTTAGAATTCGGTATTTCAGACTCTGTGCTGCCTGGGGGTGCAGCTCTGAGCTCACAGTCAGGGTCACTCAGCTCTGCACACAGCAGGGACACAAAACTTCTCCTGCTGCACACCACGGACAACTGTTACAAGTTTTCAGGCCCAAAAGCACAAACAAGGGTGGGCTGAAGGGAGGAACAAGAAGCTTCGGACTTCATAACCTGAAGCTGTAATTGGACAATTAAACCCCAATATGCAAATGGACCAAAACTTATCAAAGTGTGAGACCTCCTGACCAGGCAGCCATTTTGTGACATTTTGTGACATTTTGTGACCATTTTGTGACCATTTTGGGTCCACCTTGGGTGTAGCCCTGGCCGGGCTCTTGTCCTGCCCAAGGTGGGTCCTTAAAGGCCTTTCAATAAATCTCCACTTTATTCTCCAGCTCTGCCCACTCTCTGCTCCAGCTCAGCCTTCCCAAGGCATCAAAAGGATGAACACCAAGGGAACTGGGTTTGTTTCTTGGGACTGATGAAAGTTGGCACATGAAGATTTAGTTTGGATTTTGGGGAGAAATCCCTCCCTGTGAGGGTGGGGAGGGGCTGGGATGGAATTCCCAGAGGAACTGCGGCTGCCCTTGGATCCCTGGAAGTGCCCAAGGCCAGGTTGGGACAGTGGGAGGTGTCCCTGCCCATGACAGGGGTGGCACTGGGTGGGCTTTGAGGTCCTTCCCACCCAAACCATTCCAGGAATTCTCTGAAATCCCCCCAAAAATGTGTCTGGTCCAGGACATTGGAGAGCTCAGCTCTGCCTGACCCAGATTTGAACTGGGGCTGGTGTGGAAACACTTCCTAACATTCAACACTTCCCCGTTTTCCAGGAATTCTAATCGGGAGCAGCTGCTCCTGGTGCTCCCTCCCCAACCTCTCTCAGAAAGGGGTTTTGTCTGGGTACAATTCAGCCGAACAGCAAACGCCGTGGAAAATTTACATTACACCCCAGAGTTTCATTGAGCACAGAGCATTTTTCAATTCCAGAGTGAGCTGCAAAGCTTAAACCAGGCAAAGAATTCATTATTTTAATGATAATAATTTACACTTGCATGGGAGCTTTCATCCAAGAAAATACCACCTTAGAATTTTCCCTTCACAGCCTCTCCAAGATGGGATAATTTCACCTTGATAAGTGTGTGCATTATGTTTGCCTTTGCTGCTTCTGAAGGGAAAAAAAAAAAATGAAGATTATTGTAGTTTGTACAGTTGAGTGTTTATTATAGAAATATTTTGCATTTATATTGTAGTTTTCTTAAAATCTGAATGTGGTTTTTGAAACCCTGTTTTAAAGCTATCAATCCCCTCTTAGGGAAGATTATCCCAGTGCTGTGTCCTCGGAGAAATTGAGGGGAAAAAACCTCCTGGGGCTGCTCTGGGTCTTTTTTTATTTTCTTTTTGAAGGACGCAGTGGCTGATTTGCATCTCTGGGAATGGGGGCCCATTACTGACATCAAATCTGCTGGTCCTGCTCAGCTGGGACCTTAAAAAATCAAATACTTTTTCTTTTAAAAAGGGATTTCTCCATCTGCAACCCTCAGAGTGGGGATGTTTTCCATGGTTTCAGTCCAGCTTATAATATCTTTTTGTCCATGGAAAACACAGCAGATCTGCCTTTTCTTTCTAAAATGGCAAAATGAGCCAATTTGGCCTCTTTTGATGAGTAATAAATTCCCCAGACCAAAGCTGATTTCTTTCAGCCTTTTCTTTTTTGGAGGCACTGCAGAAATATACAGAAGGTTATTCCTATTTCTTTTTTTTTCTCCTGCAATTCTCTTGGCACTATTTACTCGTTTTTAAAAATTAAAATTGCCCTTTTTTGTTGGTTTTCTTCCCCCCCCCAAAAACTGTTTGGAACTTTTAATTTAAACACGTGGGAGCAGCAGAAGGCAGCGCAAAAACAAGGAGGCCAAACCATTTCATGGCAAGGGGTTTATAAATCCTAAATGAGCCAAACTGGCCTTAAAAAGCGTTTTCCAAAGGAAATATCCCAATTTCAGGACAGATTGCAGGATATATCCCCTTGGTGATGAATTTGGAGTGTTGGAGCGTTGATGAATTTATAAATAAATTTAGATTTGATTGTGCCATCAAGAGTTCTTGGATTATTTTTGGGGATTCTCTTCTTTCTTAACTGGTGGGAGTGACAAAACTTGATCAGACTTGAACTTTAATATAATAGTGATGTAATATAGTAATTAAAAGACTAATAAAATAGTGATTAAATAAAATAGTAATGTATAAGTAATAGTAATAATAATAGTAGTATAAGAGTATAATAATATGTGATAGTAGAATGTATAAATTACAATAATTATTATTAATAATAATAATGACATAATAAAACTGATGTTATTTAATTAATGGACAGATATAACCTTATTCATCCTTTTCCCATCACTGTCACAGCTGCTCCATTGCTTTAAAAAAAAAAACCCCAAACACTTTGGCTTAAAACTCAGCAAAGCCACTGATAAACTTAGAAAAACCCTTTAATGTCAGCACTGAGGACAAAACCATCAGGGCAATTAATTATTTCAGTCACATTCTGCATGGCAAAGAAAGAATTATTATGTTTTCATTCTTTATTTTTATGAGTAAATAAAAACAAAAAGGTGATTTTGGGCTATTTCAGTCCATTCTACATGGCAAAGAAAGAGTTATTATGTTTTCATTCTTCATTTTCATGAGAAAATAAGAAAAAAAAAGGCAATTTTGGGCCACCCACAGGAAATCCTGGAGGATTTCATGGCCTGGATTCACAGGTTTGAAAAGCAAAGAGTGGAGTTTTTGGTTTTTTCTCCTCAAAGCATCTGAGGCCCAGGAATGATTAAGCTGATCATCGATTACAGTTATTAACGACAGTGATCATTAATTAAACGAGGATGTTCCATCCAGCAGGATACAGCCACCAATCCAGGGAATCGGCCTCCAAAAAAAAAAAAAAAAAATCCCTTTGGACTAAAAACATTGACTAAAGCTCCTCCTTCCTTGCCAGGCAAGTTTATGTCTCCCCATCCCCACCTCTTCCCTGGCTTTTAATTTTTTTTTTCCACCTTATTAATGAGCTGTGAAAGCTGACATTTCCAATAAGGAACAATTAAATCTGCAACCATACGAAACGAAGTTCGTTCATTTACAAAATAATAGCTAACAAGCACGGGGAGGGGGGAAAAATGATTGCAAGTCAGGGGGAACAAAAAAAAAAAGAAAAGGAAAAAGAGTAAATTAAGTCTGACTCCATTAATGTTCTTTAAATACTTCTGCTGCTCCGAAAATTAAATGGGAAGCGTCTTATTAACTTTGAGGGGGATATTCAGCGTGACAAGCGTTAAAGGCAGAAATCCTGCTGAAGTGTTGTGTGAGGAAGGGATTTAAATCCTTAATTTTCACCCTTCCTTTCCCTGCAGAGGTGCTGGAGAAGGTGTGCAGCACAGAATCGTGGAATTATGGAATGGTTTGGGCTGGAAGGGACAGAGATGCCTTCCACCATCCCAGGCTGCTCCAGCCTGGCCTTGGACACTTCCAGGGGTGGGGAATTCCCCGGGTAGGAGCAGAGACCTGATAAATGCATTTGACCTAAAAATGCTGCTGGGATCAGCGCTGAGGGTGTAGCCCTGGTTCTGTGCCTGAGGTGTTTTGGTTTTCTGAAATTCTTTTCCCAGGGAATTTTCTGGAAACAGGAGAAATGCTTTTGTAACTGTAACTTTGTTATTCATTCCTTTTCCCTAGGAGGGACTTCTTCTCGATGTCCCTCTGCTCTGACCAATGTGAGTGAAGAGGTTTGTCTTTGTGTCACCAATCCCATTGGTCTGTGTGAAATAGTATAAAAGGGAGACACATCCCAGAAATAAAGGAGTCATTTTCAGCCTTCTGAATCTCAGAGTCTGTGTTTCGTTGTGGTGTAAAACAGCATCACTGAGGGTCCTTCCAGCCCTAAAAAACCTTTCCATGGGGCTCCAGAACTCTTGGATCCAGGGAACAGGAACAATGTGGGATGTGGGATGTGGATGGAATTACCCAAATGAATTCCCAGTCTGAGGGGAGGAATCTCCCGTGTCCTGCTCAGGTTCAGAGTGGGCAGAGCAGGGACAGAAGCAAGAGTTCCCCCTGGGGGATTGGATTCGGGGGATCCTGAGGAGAATCCTCCAGACAATCCATGCTCTCCCTTTGTTCTGTCACACTGCAGGGACAGAATTCCCTTCAAGCCTCAGAGTGTCGAGGCTGAATTTCCTCTGCCTCAGTTTCCTGCTCCGGATCTTTCCATGTGTGCAGAATTTCCTCCCGGTTGGAGCCCTGGGCACTGAGAATTTCAGGCTTTCTGTGCTGACAGGCACTGACCCCCCAGCAAACACTGCATTTGACCTGAGGCTGAGGAAAAGCTCCCAAAATTGAGTGACAGCGCTGGGATTGTGGGTGTGGGGTTTGGATAGAAGTGTGTGCTGTCACAGGGTGCAAAACTCGGAGTTTAAGGGTTTAGAATAGAGTAATATATATAAAGCAAGACAGAGGATTTAGGGCAGAGGCCTCCCTTCTTTTTCACCTTCTTCTTCCTGGGTCTGGGTGGTGTTTGGTAACTGGGTAGAAAAATCCACATTGTGGGCCACGGGTGTTTGGTTATTGGGTTAAAAGTAAAAAAAAAAATTAGGTGTCATTTCATAATTGGACAATTTGTGCTTAAAAGACCTTGGAAAGAGTTAGAGGCAGAGCCATTTTCTACTTTGTTAACTAGAACTCAAAGCTTGTGAGACTGTAACATAGATAAGAATTAATAAACATCTGAGTCCAAACACAAAAACTGCACCTCCCGAGTATTTAATCCCGGCTCTGACACCTCCCCTTCCTGAGACCCTTCAGCCCCAGCAGAGCATTTCTGAGACCTGCTAAATCCACACCCAGTTCCAGGTTATTCCCTGGCAAATCCAGACCCTCATCCTCTGCTGGGTTTTCCAGGCCGAGCCCCCTAAACCCAAACCCAGCCCCAAACCAGGAGTGCAAACACCCCAGGAACAAATGGGGAAGAGTCCAGCACAGCTGGAATTTCACAGAATGCTGATTTGCCGTGGCCACTGCCAGCTCCAGGTTTGCCTTGCTGCTTTAATGCACTTTGATTTAGAATCTCTGAAGGCTCAAGTTAATATTTTGCAATCAATTATTCTTAGGGGGATTTGTAGAATTCACCATTCTTCCCTAAGAATTTGAGTTCTACTTGAATTAATCTAAAAAAATCCCCGTCCTTTTCTCAAATCTTCCCCACAACCCTGCGTGTTTTCTTCCCCTCAGACTGAGGAGTATTTGAAAAGGAGAATTAGAAAGAGATTCAGATACAGGTTGAAAAAAAAAAAATCCAAAACATCGATTTCCTCAGTTATACTTAAGGCCCTTTCCTTTTGTAAAATAAATAACCTGAATAAACACGTCAGGGAAGATTAAAACCTCATTAAAAAGTGTAAACAGAGTACAAAGAAGATAAAAAAAAAAGGAAAAAGAAGCTTGGCAGAATTGAATAATGGCAATAATAAAATCAGTACCCAATATTGCCAGTTACAAGCCCTGCTAAGGGGGAAGATGGGAAGCAGAGCTGCTGTTATCTCACACTCAGGATGGAGATTTCTTCTCAATAATTAGATAACATTTTAATGAATAAATTAATTCCATTATCCAGGAAATGGGGATCATTGATGAAGCCGATTCCGAGCCAGTTCCCAGATCTAATCAGGGACATTCTGCTCGGGATGCTCGGGCAGGATGGGTGGGATCTGCAATTTTTCTCCCTGCCCACCCAAAGGAGGCACAAAAGCTGAGGCCACCACTCCATCCCTGCCTGCACAAGAGCTGTAAAATCAGAATATTAATGCAAATTATGGCTTTCAGGCTGGCAATTATGCATTTTTATTTCACTGAGGTGAGCAGAATTGTTGCATATATCAAATGGTAAAGAAAACAACTTTATCTTCTTTTTAGGTGACGTCCGTTTAAAGACAAATTCACAGGAAAGGTGAAATATTGCCTGGTGCAGGGAAGAACTTGAGCAGCCTTTGAGAGCAGGGTGGAGTTGTGTTCAGGCAGTGCCAGCACTCAAAATTTTTAATTTAAAGGGTAAGGAAAGGGAAAAGGAGTAGAGGGAAGGATTTAGTGAAGGAAAGGGCAAAAAATGAGTGCACAGAAGGGATGTTTCCATAGGAAATGACAGGAGCAAGAGAAGAAATTGTACTTTTGAATTGAAGGTGAAATGTAATGCAGGAGGAGGACGGGGATGTGACTGGGCACAGGCACCTGGTGATTATCCCCTCTGCTGCTCCCCGGCCGAGCACAGCCACGGAAACGCTGTAATTGTCTGCCTGGCCTTTCAGTCGGGATCACACAGAGGAATTTCAATAACAAGAGCTTTATCCAGGCTCTGGAGACTCCTGGTGCTGGGATGGATGTGCTGGGGAGCTCCAGCAGGGATCTGGGGTGGGAGCTGCCCGAGTGCTGGAGCACAAACCCCGTGAGGAACGGCTGAGGGAGCTGGGGGTGGGCCTGATATTTCTGATAAATCTGAGAGATTTCATCCTGCTGGCAACTGCTAACCCTTTCCCAAGGAAAAATTTCCCAAGAAGGCTTCTTCTCAAAACAATCTTGGCAAACAACTCTCCTTTCTCCAAACAATCTTTCTCCAGGTGGTGTTTTGCTGTTTCTCTGGTTTAACCCATGGCATAGGAGAGGTGTTGTTCCGATTCACCAACCATGGTAAGTCTGTATGGCAACACCTGATAAAAGGTAGTAATAGACAATAAAGCTTTTATTCTCTGCTCTTTGCCTTCTGAAATATTTGGAGTCTTTCATCTTTCTTTTGTGTCCTACAGCGACTGCTGGGGTTGTTCATCCTGGAGAAAAGGAGACTCAAGGGTGACCTGATCACTCTCTACAGCTCCTGAAAGGTGGGGTTGGTTTCTCTCTCCAGGCAGCGCTGGTAGAAGGAGAGGACACAACCTTGAGCTGTTTAGGAAGGACACTGAGTGCCGTGTCCAGCTCTGGGTGTCTCAGTTTAGGATGGACGTTGAGACACTTGAGAGCGTCCAGAGGAGGTCACGGGGCTGGTGAGGGGCTGGGAACACAAACCCCATTTATTCCTTTTCCTGCCCTGGGGGAAGGTTCCCTGGAAAAAAAAAAAAACAACAAAACATTTATTCCTTTCCCTGCCCTGAGGAAAAGGTCCCCAGGATAAACAAACCCCATTTTTTCCTTTCCCTGCCCTGTTCTTGGTGGAAATGCTGTTGTTACACAGTGCCCCGCAGCCATGAGAAACCCTCCAGGGAGTGCCGGGGAGGGAAAGGCACCTGTAATGATTTGTTTTCCATAATGACAGCAATAACTTCACCTTCATCTGCTCAAGAGCATTCATTTCCTGCCAGGAAATCACTGTGTTTAAGTTTATTCCAGGAGCTTATGGAGATTGTAGTGACTCAGATATGATTAGGGAGATGTGTCACATGTGATCCTGGGGATGGATCCCTTTGGATCGGAATGGTTTGGATCGGAATGGTTTGTAATCCTGGGGATGGATCATTTTCTTTTGGAATGGTTTGTGACCTGAGGATGGATCCCTTTGGATTGGAATGGTTTGGACTGGAACGGTTTGTGATCCTGGGATGGATGGTGAAATACTAAGAGGAGCAACAAAAAAACCTGTCCTGACGTTTAGGAGACACCAGGGCTCATTAGCAAAAAAAGGGAATCACAAATCCCCACGAAGTGTGTAATCCATGCCATTAAAGTTATGGTAATATTGCGTTTGTATTGGGATATATGTGATTATAAGAGTAAAAAACCTGCAAAACTAGCAATTCACTGCACTGGGTTTTTTTTTTTTTGTTTTTTTTTTTGTTTTTTTTTTTTTTTTTCCCCAGGTCCTTTTTACAGTCGGGAGAGGAAAGGTGGGTTTGGAGCCAGAGAAGATGTGGGAGGATGCTTCTTGAGAGGTGAGACTCTCTTCTTGGGAAGTGAGACTCTCCTTGCAGAAGGAAACAAATGAGTTTTCTCCTTCCAGAGTCTCGAAATTATGTTGCCTTTTTTCAAACTAACTGTGACCGCACTACCCAGGGAGAAATGCCTGGTTTGGCTTCAATTAAGAGAGCTCACTGTGTTTTATGAAGATATCAGGAGTTGTAGTTACAGGATTTATTCGTTCACAGTTCAAACTGTTTTGATACGTTGGTGGTATTTGAGATTTTGGTGAGCAAACAGCCAGAGAAGGGCCCTGCCTTCAATTCCAGAGAGGTGGAACTGGAGCAGTCCAGACCTGACTTTCTGGCTCTGAATTTCCAGGATGTTGGCAAGATTTGCCTTCCAGCCTTTGTCTGGACCGGTAATGTTAGCGTTGAAACACAAAATCACAGAATGATTATGTGCAGGTGCTTCTATTGAAGAGCTCTGGGAATCAGGGGTGCAGGGTACAGACCCAAATCTGACTCCCACATGGATCCAAAATGGACATGTTTTTATACCCTTGCGTTATATAACTACACATTAATTATTAAACCCATTTTGTTCTATTGTATGAATTCTTGTAGTTTCCATCAGGCCCCCCAAATATCCTTTCTCACGATTCTTAATAATCATATTCAAGTACCAAACAATCATTACAATTAACAATCATATCACTGATCACATGATGATCATGCAGGTGCAGCTTCACATGATCTGGTAAAGACAAAACCCAACCTTTGTTTCCAGGGCCTGTGTAGTTTTGATTCCCTTTCCCAGGCCTATCCAGGCCCAACCTTTCTTTCCACCTCCCCTGAATCTATTGTGTACAATCCCATGATTTTAGAAACATTTTAACCCTATGCTGTCAGTAACATCTAGAGTTCAGTGCTAGCATTTACTCCTCTTTTACTTCAACTCAAAAATCTGATTTTATCACTGCCAGGCTGGAAATCGTGGTTCCAGCTGAGTGGATCTCACTGTGAGTGCCCCTGATTTCTGCTTGGCTTTGCCTCAGAATTCAGCAACACCAAGTGCAGTCCCTAATTTTACCCCGTTGTGTGCTACATGAGAGAAAAAGAAAAAAGCTAAATCCTCAAAAAAGAAAAAAAAAAATCTTCATAATGTTCTGTTGATATTGGAAGTTGTTTGCTTTTAAATTGTTCCTTTTTCATCAAGTGCTGAGGGCTCTGCTCAAAGGAGCAGCCCTGCAATAATCTGGGTTTTTACACAACTCCGGTGGTGAAGCTCCAACCTTTGATGGAGAATCCTTTAGGAAATCGAAACTGGTGTGGTGAAAACGGATTTTTGGGGTTTTTTTTGGAGTTTCCAGCCCTGTAACCGGGCTGGGTGAGTCATTTGTGGCCACTGAAAGCCAAGTTACTGCCTCAGAAAACAGCCAAATGGAAACAGAGTGTTTGCCCTGGTACTTAAGTAATTTTCTCCCTAATTAACTGTCCCAGAACGGCCTTTTCCCAGTGATGTATAAATTCACCCAAGGAGCTCAGGTATCTGAATTAATGTTGTTGATTAAGTTTGACAAGATTTGTGCAGGAAAGGCTGGAAACGTGGCCCAGAAAGGTGGGAAAATGCTGGAAAAAACAGAATACACAGGAATGTTCTGGCTCTTTGGATTGTAAAATGTGCCCACATCATCTTTTTGTTGCTTTGCATTCTGCTAATTAAAACAATGAAATGCTGCAATAATTATTTAAAGCCCTGATTAATTCTAAAAGTGCCCATTAACCCAAGGTCAATTAAAACCACAGAACGGGGAGCCTGGAGTTAATTTTTGCCTCTTTCTGGTTTTTCGGAGTGGAGAAATCATGGTCAGGACTCGATATAAATTCAATTTGGGGCCAAATTTTAACGAGCAGATTCTCCTCAGAGTAGGGACAGCTCTGTGCACACAGGCTGACACCAGAGTGTAGTTACCCAGATTTTGGGTTTGGTGCTGTTGGTGCTAATTTTGACAGATGTAGAGGACAAAGCCTTTCCTGAGGCACCTCTCTGAAAGCTGGAGAGCCCAGGTTTGACGTTTGTATTAATTTCTGTATATTAACATCAGGCTCTGGCAAGCACAAATATTTCCTCCATAAAAAATTCAGCACTCCCTGTTAAATATTTCACAGCAACCCTAAACTTTTATCAGTCACTTTAATTGACAGGCTCCTTTAGGTCTGTTTTGTTCTGAATAATTAAATCTTTTCTGTCTTTATCAAAAACCCCCAAACCTGTGAATATTCTGTGTCTGTCCCTTGGCAGCTGTGGGTTCTGAGCTTCTTGTTTGTCTCGTGGCCTCAAGAAAAAATGTCACTGAGCACTTTCCTGAAGTTTTTAGGGCTGGCAAGGACTCGGATCCCCCTGTGGTGATGTTCCTGCTGGTATTTCCCACTCCAAACCAGGGATTCAGGAGTGCTCCTGCTGCAGTTTCAGTGGAGTTCCCCTGGTCCCAAGAAAGGAAAATTAGGTTTAGGTTCCAATCAGGAAAATCCAAATTAGGTTTTAGTGCCAATTCTCCAATCCACACTTGCTTTGGAATAATGATAATATTATGATTCTATTAATGAGAATAATATTGGGAATAATATTGGAAAAAGGCTTCTGATGTTATAATAAAGAGAGGATGTTATAATAAAGAGATTTATCCTTGGCTTTGGATAAATAGAAAACAGCAGCACAGACAGACACTGTGTAATGACAGATTTCTGGGGCAACGATAATTAAATTACTTTGGTTATTCTTGTTTCGCTACACAAACAATATTATGCAGCTTATTTTTAGATCAGTTTGTTAGTTCAGGCCCTCTCAATGCACGGTTGTTTCCTGTAGAGTCAGATCCACTTAAGCAATATTTCTGTAAGGTCTGGGTTTCCTTCTTCCCTTCCTTCCTGCTCCAGCTCTTGTGTGGATTCTGTTCCTGCGGCCTCTGAGTGGAGCTTGGAGTAAAAACCTTGACATGAGGAGAATTTTGTCATTGAGTGAAGGGGAAAAAAATACAGAATTTAACACACCACCATCATTAGAGCACCAGACTGTATTCCTGCAGAGGAAAGAGCTCCTTCTCTATCAGGATATTGAGGGAGAAGTCTTAAAACATGATTTATTAATACTATCTTCTACATTCTCATGAAGGAGTGAGAACGTCCTCACCACACACACCAGGAGTCGGTGGTCAGTGGTCACAAGGCCACAGGTTACAAAGTCTTTTAAAGGTTTATTAGCCAATATTCCACTGCCACAAAGAATGTTTCTACTTTCACACCAACCCCTAAAATTGTATCACACACCTTTGCCCCAGGGCGGATTTTCTTAACCAATCATGTAATGACACACAAACTTACTTGCTACACCTTAAAACTTTTTTAGTATTTCTATAACTACTTCTATATCCACACTTTAAAACCTTCAAACTTCCCGCTGCCTAGCTTAATACGTTTCTATCTAAACTACAAACCCACATTCTTGCTTATGGTCTCTAAGGCTGGAAGCATTTTCCCAGGCCTCAGGTCTAACCCATTTCTGTGTTTGGACCTGCATGCACAAGGTTTTGAGAATTTTCTGTGCCTGGAATTCCCAGATTTCTCCCTGCTGGTTCTGATGTCAGCGACCTTCCTTCCCCTCCTTGGAACCCCCCAAAACTGAGTATTGCTACGATTCAGGACGGCTCATGTCCTGAATCATGTAGAACCCCGATTTCTTCGGAGGGCTCATAGCAAAGTGCATTGAGAGGCAAATTCATTTTATACAATGTTTGGGTACAAGGAATAGGGTTGGTCCTTTAGGCCACCACCTTTTCGTAGACATCTCTACCAGCGAACAAGGTGGAAAAACACCAGGTGTCAGGAGGAGGATCTACAGGGATTGTTTTGGGCTCCTCCTTATGATTTCCCAGGCCAGACTGGGAAAGTTCTGTCCTTGGCTTCTTCTTCATCTTCTGTCCCACAGGCCTCGAGGCACTGCCTGGAGCCTAAAACTCCATGTCCTGACCACTGCCAGTTCCCACAACCGAGGACATGAACAGGGCCTGGGGGAAGCTGGGAAATGAACACATCCTCCAGTGGATCTCCCTTATCTCGTCTTCCCTTATCAGCCCCGTAAGGGCAGCGCAGAGATGGCAGATAACGGCAGCAGCCCCGATGACACCGCTCTGCCAAAGAGGCCAAGACTGCACGCTTTATTTTGGAAAATAATTATGCAGCTAATTACAGCTCTCGACTCTCGTCCTTCCCCTGCCTGGTGTTCTTGGGGAGGCTGCTCTCCTCAGCTCGCACAGGACCGTGTCAGTTATTCTAAAGGTCAAAAGACTCTCGTTATGATTCGTAATTGCTGGTGATGGGGAATAAAATAAATACAGCATCATTTGGGGTAATTTAACTCATTGTTAACTGCTGTTACTGACTGCTCTGCTCTGTTACCACTGTTACACTCTGAGCCCATGATTAGGATGAGCTTATCTGACAATTAGGATGCACTTGATGTGGGTGAAGGAGGAGAAATAACCCGAAAGTGGAGCCCTTGGCAGAAACTTCAGCCCCGAATTCCAGGTGTAGGGATGTGACCAAACAATGCAGAACAACCGGATTTGGGAGCCTTTGAACAAAAGTGAGCAACTCTGCTGAGGCCACAAGTGAATTTCACAGAATCACAGAATGACCTGAGTTGGAAAAGACCTTTGAGATCATCGAGCCCAACCTCTAATTTCAGGGCAAAGCAGCTGCAGTGGCAATTTAAAAGTCTGTGGCTGAAGGATCTGACTCTCTTTAGCCTTGAGGTTTCACCTGGCTGGCTAAGAATTCAGTGACTGAAGTAAATAAATCAGAATTCATGTTCTGTGCATTTTTTGTCCCCTTTTCCTCCCTCACCTCCCTCACCACCCTGCCTGGCAGCTGTGAAGATGAACCCTCTCTTGCTTTCCTTGTACCACTGCTTTTGGAGAACTCTGGAGCCAAGCACAATTCCCATCCTTTATGGGCCAGCTCTCCCATCCCATCCCATCCCATCCCATCCCATCCCATCCCATCCCATCCCATCCCATCCCACCCCATCCCATCCCAATCCCTGTGGCATCAGACCTCAGCTCTGAGTCTTGACTCCGTCCATTTCCATTTCCATGATCTCCTCTCTATTTCATTTGGACACCCCAGATGGGGTTTAGGTCCCAGCCTCACGTCATCGATCATTTCCTTGTGTTCCCTCCGAGTTTGATTTAATCCCTTTGGTTCCCTTTAAAAGCTGATTTCTCAGCTGCTCCCTGCTCGGCTCCTCGGGGATCTTCAAGCCTTTGTGTTTTCTATCTGCATCTTCCTCCTTGTGATATTTATTTTATACCGGGACATTGTTGTGATATTTATTTTATTCCTCCATTCAGCTGAGACTCCAAGAAATTAATAAATTTTATGAGCAGCGTCCAGGCCAGGACACTTGTGTGCACAGGGACATTTGTGTGCTGCTGCTGCTGGTTTTTTCCAGCTGTTTTTCTGGATATTTGAAAAGAAATCAATAAATTTTACAAGCAGCATCCAGGATAGGACATTTGTGTGCACAGGGACATTTGTGTGCTTCTGCTGCTTTTTCCAGCTGTTTTTTCTGGATATTTGCCATGCTAAAGGCTCCATGGGGTGTGAATTTAATGTCTGGAATCCAGGATTTGTGTCTGACCTAGTCACTGTGTGACCACAGGAAAGTCAGGTCATTTTTATCTCTTATCTTTGTCTAACTTTAGGGTTTTAAGGCATTTTCTTTTTTCCATGTAGCAGATTGCAGTTGTACCTGGAATTTACGACACACAGCAAAATTATTTCCAACTCCATGACAACCCAAAATGTTGGAACAAGTGAAGCATTTTTGCACAAGGTATTTTTCTCTGGGTGTATTTTCTGCATCTGATGTTCTTTATTGCTTTATTGCCAAATATGACAAACTATCTTATTAATAATTGTTCCTTTTAATGACTGCATGGTGCTGATTTGTCAGGTTTTGTCCTAATAATATGATACTTCTGCCCTTAGCTGGGCAAGGTTTTTGTTATTGTAAAAACAAAAAAAAAAATTAAAAGAATATTTAAAAAACTATTCCAGGACAAGAAGCACAATATTGGAAAAAGAGTGGTCCAAGTTCATTCCTCCACGAGAAATGGATTTTTCTGTGCAATTTTTTGATCTGAAACAAATATTGTTAAAAAAGTTTATTATTATGATTATATTAATAAATAATTTATAAATAAACTGTCCTGTTCCTTGCACCTACAGCTTGAAGGACACAATAAATAAAAATCCCTCTTTGTCCCACTCCTGACAGCATCAAACCCTTGCAGCGAAGGAAAAACAACCTGAGATTTTGGCAAACACAAAGCAATGGATGATCCCTCTCCTGAAACCTCTCTTTAAAAAGCGTTCAGACCCTTCCCGAGGTGAAGGAGCCACGGAGACAATCACAGTTTTATTGCTGATGTTGTGAGTGAATCTCTCCTCCAGGAATTCACCCAATCTCTTCTTTAAAACTTTCTATTTATTTTAAAATTGCTGTTCAGTGATTTCCCTGCACAGCTCGAATCTTTCCAAGGTTGCATTAAGAGTCATGGAAATGATCTCTTTTATGGTCTTTCGAGGTTTGTGATTCAAATCCCTTTTTTTGTGTGTGTGTGTGTGGTTTTTTTGCAGTTGTGAGGGCTGAGTGCGGCCTCTTTTCCACCTCCTGTTCAAAGAACTCTGGAGCTTGGGCTTTAATAATGAATTAACTCACACAGCAATGTGCAGTTTTTGTCTTCTTCAAGAACCACAGGAGATTCAGGAACACTAAAGAAGAAGAAAGGGGGGCAAAAATTGTTATAAAACTGTTATAAAAGCAGCCCTCTATAATTCTCCCGTAAATCACAGCACCAAAAATGCCTTCCATGTTCTTAAAACGCTCCTGCTTGAGACAGCCCCATCTCGTGCCACCTCTTGTGTGTCCACGGTCAATATTTGCATTTTAATCCAGGATTTCATTGGAGGAGAAGAAGCCGGGGTGGCTCCGTGTGGGGAATTGGGGGTGACTTGTTTAAATCCTTTAAAAAGTGGAAGGGTTTTGGGGTGAGGGAGGGAACAGGCTCATTTCCTCTCCTCCATCCCTTTACAATGCCTCTTTTCCTATTTTCCATCCCTCTAAAAAGCCTCTTTACCTTTTCTTTCTCCCTCTAAACCACCTCATTTCCTCTCATCCATCCCTTTACATTTCCTCTTTTCCAATTTCCATCCCTATAAAACCTCTTTTCCACTTGTCTATCCCTCTAAACAGCCTCATTTCCTCTTCTCCATCCCTTTACACTGCCTCTTTCCCTATTTTCTTCCCTCTAAAAACCTCTTTTCCCACTTTCCATTCCTCTAAAAAGCATCTTTCCCTCTTCTCCATCCATCTAAGATCAGAAGTGTTGGGTCTGAGCTCCTCGAGGCAGCTGGACACACACAGCCATTGATCACACAAGGATTTCTTGGGATTTTCCCTGGAAAGCTCCATGTAGCCCCTAAAGGGAAGGAGGAGAAGGTGTTGTCTCCTTGAGTAGTCCCTGCCAGGGATCCAGGGGCAGCCACAGCTCCTCTGGGAATTCCATCCCAGTCACTTTCTCCCGGGAATAACCAGGAGCCACAGTCTGAACTCTCTGGAACGTGGCCAGGGTGGGGATGATCCCGGGATGCCAACCCAGTGAATGTCGATTTTCCACTTGTGTCGAATGAACACAAAATCCTCATTAATTCTCCGCTCCCATGATGGCAAAAATGAAATCAAACAGGTCCTTCCTGACACTCCTGAAAATAAAATCAACAAAATTTCCACTGTGGCTCAGTTGCCCCCTTTTAATGGGGTAAAGCTGCTCTTAACTGCTCCATCCCACTTCTTCTGCATCCCAATTTTGTCCAGCTGGGGCTTTATTTTTTTATTTAATTTACAATCATCTGGTGCAAGTCTGCACAAACATCCCACCTAGACTCTATTTAATATGCACCAGAATTATTGTATTTGATATATATCAATTTTAAATCTGTTTCCACACAACCTTGACTGCCTTTCTGGCTATATATCACTTCATCAGGCCAGCTTAACTAGAGCTTCTTTTTCATTTTTTATTGCCCCCATAAAACCTAGGAATGGAACATTTCGATTTTTCTAGCAGTAATTTTTATTACTTTTTGCCTTTTTTTTTTTTAAGTACTTGTCAGTGAGATGCAGTACTTTACGCAGAGTATATTTTCCAGCTCTGCATTATATTTTTATTTCAATTTATTTTAGCCAGAACATCCCGCATACATCTAAATAATACCTATGGTGGTTCAAATGAGCTGATTGTGAATGTGATTAGGGGGGATATAAAGTGAGTTCACCTCCAGGATTGGCGGATTTTAGTTCCTTGCTCCAGCCCCAGATACTCTCAAGTAAGTCTTCAAGGATAACTCATGTTGCAGCTTTAATGTTGCCCATAAAACCCCATTGCAACGCAGGAGGGGAAAATGAATTTATTGCCGTTTTTATGGCTTTACTCTAATTTCTAGGTTTTTCTAGATCTTTCCCTCGCGTGTGTTATTGCACTGCGTTTTATTTTGTCCCCCTGAGAATACAGAAATTGCCACATTAGCCCAGACCTCTGGTCTGCCCAGCCAGAGGATCTTCCCGAGCAGGAATGGAAAGTCCTGAGATAGAACATAGAACATTTATTTCTCTGTAAAAGGGTTCTTCACCCATACATAAAAATGCTCTGCAAGTCCTATTCCATATAAAACACACCTGCATTCCCAGCACAATTCAGATATTTCCTGCCTTTTGGTGTCTCTGTGACGTTCCTTGACTTCCTCTCACGATGTCAGGTCATGTTTCCAACAGGAATTTTTTTTTTTTTTCATTGGTGGAAATTCTGATTTTCCAGAAATGTGGGAGGGAGGAGCACGAATAGAAAAAAAAAAAAAATTTTGCTCTTCAGTCGGTGGAAATTTTGTATGTTACAAGTAATGTTCATTTTAGAACACCTTTTGTGCTATTTCCTCTATTAACACAGGGCACCAACCTCTGCTACACGAGTTTAATGTTCCTCCAAGAAAATAAAGCAGGACCTGGCATGTCTGAGCACAGCTCCTCACCTCTGTAACTCATTATCCTCATTCTTCTTAATTAATATGAATAATACATTTTTAAATAATACCTCTGCTAATGGCAGGGTGTGGGGAGCAGAGGAGCAGTTCCCTAATTAGGGTTTGTGACGACATTGGGAATGGCTCTGGGCTCCATCACCTCCCCTCGCTGAGGGCTGAATTAGCACAGATTTAATGCCAGGGATAATTTCATGCCATGGGGAGATCAGCAGTTTAATGCATCTGGCAGCCAGACAGGGATTTTCTCCCCGTGCCAGCCTGGAATAAACCCCTGGAATCCTTTTCCTTCCGCTCTCCCACCCATCCAGGCTCTGGCTTCAGGAAAGGCCAAGGCAAGCAGGAGGTGCTGAGCCCCCCTGGCTCAGACTGAGGCGCTGCAGTGGCACATTTGCTGCTTCAATTCATTCAAAAGGTGAATAAAAGCTGCCCTGGGGGCCAAGTTGTGGACCCAATATTTTCTGAGCCTGAGAATTGCTGAGCTCTTCCCAAGGGAAACTTCTCAACAGTTTTTCCCAAAACAACCTTGTGTAAACAATATCCCTTTCCCATTACAACAGGAGTTGTTTGCTATTTCTGTTCCTGAGCCAAGGGGAGAGGTGTCAGTCCTGTGGACCAATAACGTGCCTTTAGCCCAGCGTGTTATAAAAGGGCTGAATGAATTGTAAATAAACCTTCTGATTTCTTCTGCCCTCTGGCTGGAGTCAAGCACCTTTATTTTGTTTTCTGTAGCAACACGGAGTTTGCATTTCCACCACCTGGGAGATGCAGGAGGCTCAAACACAGCGCAGGGCATCTCTCCATTTATTTCTCTAATCACATTCTACAGCAAAAATAAAGGTGAAACAAGGGGAGCTTGGACAAGTTGTGATTTTGGTGTTACTGTGAGGGTATTGGGAACACCACATCAGAGCTGAACCTCAACCTGGGACCTCCAGTGTGGGGCTCAGAGATTTTATCCTGCTGGCAGCTGCTAACCCTTTCCCAAGGAAAAATTTCTCAAGAAAGTTTCTTCTCAAAACAATCTTGGCAAACAACTCTCCTTTCTCCAAACAATCTTTCTCCAGGTGGTGTTTTGCTGTTTCTCTGTTTTAACCGACGGCATTAGAGAGGTGTCGTTCCTATTCACCAACCGTGGTAAGTCTGTATGGGAACACCTGATAAAAGGCAGTGAGAATTACACAATAAAAGCCTTTTTTCTGTGCTCTTTGCCTTTTTAAATATTTGGAGTCTCTCATCTTTCTTTCATGTCCTACAACAACACAGTTCAGTGGTTTTGGAGGGGAATCTCTGCTCAAGTCTAAATTTAGCTTTGATCCCAACGAGTGTTTTACCAGATTTAAACCAAGGGATGAGTGAGGACTCTCAGTCCTGTGGCATTCAGTGCTCTGGGTGTGGCTTTGTCCTAAACCAGTGCTCCCAGTTCTGCCAGCATTCCCAAAAATCCAGCAGTGCCTCCCTCTGCAAAGCTGAGCAGGGACACCTGGCCACGTTTCCACCTGGATTTTCCTGAAATGAAGACGAATTGTTTGGTTCGACCCAACAGGGTTCATCAGGAGCCTTGTGCTGTCCTGTCTGTAAAAATCCGCTGTGTTGTCTAAATATTCATTTCAGGACAGAAAACATTCTCAGCTGAAGCAATGTCAGAGTTCTTGATTTCTGTGCTTGAGAAGAATGTGATGAGGAAAGAAATTCTCTCATTCTCTCCGTGGAAGTTTGCAATTTTGTTAGAACAGCTGAAGTCATTAATTTGTGAGTCATTCAGAGCAGCAAACAGGATTTACCTGTGTTTGACAATACACACCTGAACTCTCAAAGGTCGTGGGGGCTGTTTGTCTTGGAAAGACAATTTTTTTGGCCGTAATTTTTACTATGCACACATGTTTTTACAGGAAATGTTCTCTGTTTCTGCCAGTCCCAGCAGGATCTGTGTTTGATTTGGATTTTAGACTCCCCTGAGGAAGATTTGCTCCTCGGGTCCAGTCTCAGCTGAGTTACTAAACTAATGAAAAGCCACCCCTAAATGTCATTTTCACACAACTGTCCAATATTTCCCCCCAAGAATTGCCACTGCTAATTGGATCCATTTCTTTTCTGACCTTAAATCCTCATCCTCACAGGAGCCTCCTGACAGGAGGTTTTCTGCTTTATGGGAATAGATTACTTTTTCTCTGAAAAGTTTAATAGAGATTTAATCTCACCCCGTCTTCTCCCGGCCTAAACAGGGAGTTTTTCCTCCAAATTTAGCACTTGAAATAACACCAAAAGTCCACATTTTTTATGAGCTTTGGGGCAGCTGGTCTTTTAAGAGCAGTGTGGGACATTTTTAGTCTCTTAAGAACTGTGCTCGTGTTTCTACAGAGTATTTTAGACCTTTAACATCTGAGATTTTATGTCGGGACTTTTCCATATTTTACTTAACCTTGTTCAAAGCTACTCTCTTGACCTCAAACGTTAATTAATGCAATTTCTCTGTGTTTCTAGTAAGTTAGAGCCTCATGATAATGTCAGCCAAGCACAGAAGAAGGAGTGTAAGAATGGTTTGGAGTTATTGAACTTAATTCTAGAACTGGTTCTTGTTAATAAATACTGAATTTGCATCGCCCAAATACGAAGTGCAGCAGGATTAAGACATGCAAGGCACAATAAGCACCTAAATCCATGAGATCAGAGCACCGAAATCCCAATTTTTGGAGAGTGGAGGTTCAGTTTGTGGGCGATAATCTGTGAAGTAACAGTTAAAATTCAGCAGATTTAGCAGATTCCAGACCTTTTTATCAGAGTAAAAAGCAGGTGGAGGAAGGGGAGCTCTCCAAAACTCACAGACGAGTTGTGAATGAATTCCTTCACAGAGAGGGGGGTGGATGGGGATGTCTGCAGGCACAATAAAGCCTGAAACCCCCAGGTTTTAATAAAATCCTGTCTTTTAATAAAGCATGGAAGAATAAAGGCCTGTGGGGAGCTGCCGTGAGCAGGAGCCACGCTTTGATTAAAACATCAGACTTCAGACGTTCCTCAGTGCTCGCTCATCCTCATCCCTGACTACCCAAAGAGCCTGTTCACACAAGGATTTGTTTGTTTACAAGGATAATTCTTGTTAACTGACAGTTTAGAAAGAATTACAGAGGCCTCCAACGTTGATAGGCCGGCATTAAGGAGAGTATTAAATGCTGGCCCTGGATTCAGCTAAAGGGTTCTTCTTCCCTTCCCTCCCATCCAGCAGTCTGGAGGAGGGATGGAAATTTAATAATCCAGAGCTGATAATCATTATACAATCATAGATGAGTGATGGGAATCGAATTTCCACTGACCAGGAGTGGTTGAGGGGACGGCTGTGGAGCTCCCAGGGAGATTTGCTGTGGATGTTCTCAGCTCGGCAGCGCTGGCACGAATCTCTGGACTTTATATTCAGCACCCAAAATCATTTCCAGAAGCCCTTCCACTCATTAAAAAAATAAAGTAGAATTAGCGACAGGTTCAGATGGAAGGATTTTTAATGTCCCTGGATCCCTGGAGGTGTCCCAGGCCAGGCTGGAGCACCCTGGGACAGTGGGAGGTGTGGGACCCATGGTGGGACTGGGGGAATGTTGGGGTCCCTTCTAACCCAAACCATTCCATGGTTCCATGTGCTGGTTTGGATGGGATTTTGAGAAAGAATTCCTGCCTGGGAGGGTGCTGAGGGGCTGGGATGGAATTCCCAGAGGAGCTGTGGCTGCCCCTGGATCCCTGGAAGTGCCCAAGGCCAGGCTGGAGCACCCTGGGACAGTGGGAGGTGTCCCTGTCCATGGCAGGGGTGGCACTGGGTGGGATTTCGGGTCCCGCTCAAACCAAACCATTCCAGGATTCCCTGATTCTGTGTTTTCATGATTTAAAATAGTTTTTTAAAAAAACCCTCCTGTGAAAGGAGGAGGAAAAGGTTTATTAACAACGTGACTGAGGTCAGAGCGGAACAGAAACCAGCGCAGTGAGGTGGAAAAGTGGGAGGAAATTCCCTCAGAGAAAGGAAAACAAAAGGAAAAACTCGGACCTCCAACAGAAATGTAAAAAAAAACCAATTGGAAATGGGCTCGTTCCTCTGGTTCTGGGCGGTATTTTGGGGTTTCTTTTTTAGATGAAGCAGTTTATAAGGGAAGATTTTTGCTACTGAATTACTCAGATCACGTTAATGCCATTTTTTCAACCTCAAAGCCACAGAAATTCAAACCCTCCCATTTCAACCCTGATCCATACTTTAATACAACAGGATTTACCAATATAATATATATATTTATATTATAAAAGATATATATATTTATGTTTATAAATATATTCTTATTTATAAAATATATTTTATATTTATGTTATATTAAAATTATATTTGTTTACATTCTTGACATTTTTATATTTCATTTAATAAAATAAATTTAATATATTGATAAATATATTTAAATATTTCTCAATAATTTATCGATCTAATATACAATATCTTTATCAATATGAAGAAGCAGAAACATTTCCAGAGGATTTTTTTGATGTGAATTCTGACCAATTTTTTTCTTTTGTTTGTTTGTTTGTTGGGTGGTTTTGGTTTTGGTTTTGGTTTTGGTTTTGGTTTTGGTTTTGGTTTTGGCTTGGGATGGGTTGGTTGTTGGGGTTTTTTTGTTTGGGTTTGGTTTTTTTTTGTTTTGTTTTTCTTTTTTTTTTTTTTTGTTCTTTTGGTTTTGTTTTTGCTTTCTCCCAGCATCATTTTCAACTCCCAGCACTTTGTCCTTTGATGAGGATGAGAATCCCTTTTGACACGGCTGGAAATGGGAATCACATCCGAGCACTCCTGCCAAGGATGTGGCTGCGGCACCTCCCTGCTGGATCCAGCTGCTGGAAAAGGTCACTCTGGAGACTCGCGCTGTGATGGAACAACAGGAGAAGGAAAATTCCTCAGGGCAGCCCGTGACATTCATGGGAGAGGGGAGATGCTGCAGGAACGGGCTGCACCTGGGGGGGTTCTTAGTCGGATTTATTTTCAGTATAAAGGACAGCAAAGTGCCCCTTAAAGCACTTTAATTTCACTTGCTGAAATTTCTTCTGTAACTTTGGGTTTAGCCTACAAAAAAAAAAAAAAAAAAAAAAAAGGGAGGGAAATGTTTGCGGAGAACTGAGAGGAAATTTTCACAAATTTCATTGAAAACAACTAAAAGACGTTAATAGACTGCATTTGGGGGGGTCTTGTTTGGATTTATTTTCGGTATAAAGGACAGCAAAGTGCCCCTTAAAGCAATTTCTTCAGTAAGTTTGAGGTTTTTTACAAAAAAAAAAAACCCAAAAACAGAGGGGGGAAATGATTGCTGAGGGCTGAGAGGGAATTTTCACAATTTGCGTTAGAAATGAGCGAGAGGCGTTTGCAGGTCAGGGAATGCCTTTGGAAATATCAGATTTTGCTCTGTGCTCCCCTTGGCTATCCTGGGCTATCCCAATTTCCAATGTTTTCACTGCAGACTGGTCTTGCCTCTGCAATTTTTGCTATTTGAGGAACACCTTTAGGAAATTCCAGATCTTAGTTTCATTTCCATGTAGTGAGAGGCCTCCTCCCCCTACTCAGCCAGTCCAAAACTTGGATTTTTCAAGACAAACCATTTACAACAGATTTTTTTTCCCTATTTCTCTAATTTTATTTCCTATTTCAATAGTTTCTTTTCCCATCTCTATTTATTTTATTCCTATTTCTTTTAATTGTTTTTCCTATTTCAATGTCTCTCCTTGTTTCCACTGCAGCCTTGCTCCAAGCTCCAGCCGGGATTAGCAGGCTCTGGAATAATTCTGAGATGGATTCTGATATCAAATCCTGTCTTTTAAGAGCTATTAAGATGTTAAAAAATTAATAATGGTCTCTCTTCCCACTGGCATCCCTTGAACTTTGTCTCCTGCCTGTCAGTCTTGGCTGGGTTGTCTGTCAAAGGGATGGAAGGTATTAATTAGTCAGCCACGGCCATTTTATCTGGGGTTTTTCCTGGTTTATGTGGGAAAAAAACCCCTCTGAATATTCTTATTCCTTTAAAAATGTTGCCTGATAGTCTCTGGCCGAGCAAAGCAGAACAGAGCAAATATTGGTTAAAAAGTTGATCGCCAGATAAGAAAAAATTAGGATTTTTAGAGGACAGAATCCAGGGAGTGCTGGCTAAAAACCCATGGATGCAGTTTGATGGCAGAAATCAAAACCAATAGATTTTTTCCTATTTTTAAAGAGTTGGCTTTGTTTGGTTTTTGGTTGTTTGTTTTTTTTTTTTTGGTTGGTTGGTTGGGGTTTTTTTGGGGTTTTTTGTTTTTTGTTTTTTGCTTTTTTTTAATCATGGTATTTAAATTTAAAGAACTGTTTCTTGTGGAAAGGTCTCCTTGGCACGGCAAGAGAAACTCCTCCCTCAGTTCAGGCACATTTGGGGTTTTCCCTGCTCCCACTGCCCTGAAATGCACTTTTTGTGTGTGGCCTCTGTGACCTCACAGGGCAGGTTCAGGCTTAAATCGAGATTTTTTGGAATCCTGAGCTGTTAACAGTGAGGAATACTTGGAATTTGCTGCCTGGAGTTCATCCCTGTCAGCCTGGCTGAGCTGATTTGGGCACAATCACGCAGCAAAATCACCCATTTTGGACTTTTCCCAGCATTTAGGGCTCAGTTTATCCACGATTTCCCCTGAGCTCCTCAAAGGTGAGGCTGGAGGAGCAGATCCCCTCCCTGAGTGGTTTAAATCATCCAGGAGTCATCTCCGTGTGTGTGTGCTTTAATTTCCAGCTTTGCTTAAACTACGTGGAGTCCTTCAAAAGGGGAAAAAAAAAAATAAAAATCAATTTGACTTTGGCATCTGTCTCCACAACGGCTGCCAATCACCAGAGGATCTTGGCTATTTTTAAGTCTCCTGAAATCAGTCTGCATTAAGGCAATAGCTGGGCTTGGATTTAAGCCCAGGACTCTATCAATATAAAATGATTTGTTGTAAGTTTAAAGATGCTTCATCCCCCATTCTCTCTCTCCCTCTCTCTTTTCATTTGCATTTTAAGCTTTCATCAAAACGTGGCTCAACAATCCTAACGGAGCCTTTTTTGTCCTCTGTCCTGGTTTTTTCCCACAGAACACCTGAGACTGTGGGCTCTCAACCTCAGACTTTTCCTTCTGTTCAAACAACAAGGCCCAGTTTGTTCCCTGGAGGAGCCCAGACTGAGCTTTTCCTTGTGCCACTGGAATGTTTTCCAGTGAAGCTCCGAGGGTGAGAAGATTTGTGATTGAGGGAGGGAGTGGTGGGAAGCCAAAGGGAGATGATCCCTCGTCCAGCGGTTGGTGGAAATGATCGTTAAACGAGAGATTTTATTTCCCCAGATTAAAGAGGTTTGATGATCTTTGCCAAGCGTTTCAGACCGGCCCTTCCTGGTCCTTTTCACCAGGGATGAAGGGACAGGACATGGGGGAATGGCCTTAGGATGGAAGAGGAAAGGTTTAGGTGGGATTTTGGGAAGGAATTCCTGGCTGGGAGGGTGGGGAGGGGCTGGGATGGAATTCCCAGAGGAGCCGTGGCTGCCCCTGGATCCCTGGCAGTGCCCAAGGCCAGGCTGGAGCACCCTGGGACAGTGGGAGGTGTCCCTGCCCGTGGCAGGAGTGGCCCTGGGTGGGATTTCAGGCCCTTCCAACCCAAACCATTCCAGGATTCCTTTGCCAGAGCAGCCCTGGATGTGCTCAGGACACTCCCCTGCAGTTGGGATGACATTTACAGTCCACTGCTCTTCACAGTTTGTTTGGAATTGTGCTCACAAGGGGAACAGCTGGGATTCTTTTTCCAGCTTTCAAATTTCTCATCCCTAATTTTGCCATTCACTTCAGTCCTTCCAGACTTGCACGGGATCCTTGTGCCCGTGGCTTTGCTCAGAGACATTCCCCCAAAGGAAAACCGTGGAGAACTGCAGCCAATTCTGACCTGAAATCACTTTGTGACTGAGTAGAACCGTGTTAGATCCAAGCTTGTTTGAATAACAACTTCAAAAATCAAGATATTGTTCATTGCTTCAGCTCCTCATTAGTAGAAGTGTAATTTCCTGGTGTGTTTTCCCAAATTTTCAAGGATTTCTATGGCAGCCCCCATCTTATAAAAGAAAGAAAGAAAGCATTTACATCCTGGGCCTCAATTTTGGCCTTTTTCTGAAAATTTTCAAGACATATGACCACAAACACCTTATAAAAAAAATAAACTTAAATTCTAAAAAAAATTTCAACCTGTTGCTTGGTCTGTGCCGAAAAGGCTGAACTGTTTTTTTACAGCTTGGCTGAAAATATTTGTTAAAAATAGCATAAAAATAGCATCACTTGCTGCGTTTGAGCTGACTCTGGTTCCTCACACATAATTAAAGCAGAGCTGTTTGATGTTCTCCGTGGCTGATAAAGAAACATCAATTTTCTTGCCCCATCTTGTTTCCAAATACGCACCAGATATTCCAACAAATAAAACTGGTCGGTTCTTTTTCAGCTCTTTTGTGCCCTCAGGGCATTTTTGCAGCAGCATTAACACCTTGGGATGATAAAAAAAAAAAGAAGTTCATTCTCATTCCTAATTTAATTCCCTAAAACTTCATAATTTGTTTAATTTCTGGGCTTTTGGCACGGGGGAAGATCTCTGGCTCTGTCACTGGTGCCGCTCGTGGCTCAGCGTTTGGAAACTCTTTGGTTTCTCAGCAACGTGAGGAAAATCTTCCTGGAGGTTTTCCATCAAACCCATTTGGTGATGAAGGAGGGAACATCTCTTCCAACGCTTTCAAACAGGGGCCATAAATTCTGGACTGAACTCCCCATGCCCTTATTAATAGAGAGGGAATTTTTTCAGCGTCCTCCTGGCCTGGGGAGGGAAAAGGACTGTGCTGAGTGGGGGGCTGGACATGATTTAGAGGAGGAATTTTTGCTCCTTGATGCCAAATATCTTCATCCAGAAGCATAATCCCTGTTCCTGCCACTCTCTGGGGCTGAGGGAAGGGAGTGTAGAAACTTTGGCTTCCACCAGGATGGTTAGCTCTGGAATAAATTCTGTAAAATCTACTTCAGGGGGGGAAAATTATGGCAGTTTTCAAAGCTCCCTATGAGTGCCCATTGTGCAAACGCTGCTCTTTGTCCCATTCTTCCACAACCTTAAAAAAAGTCGCCTGGAATTAATAAGATGCAAATCAAAGGGAGAGGAAAACCAGGTCCCAACCAATCATTGTCATAAAAATAGCCCCCAAAAAAATCAGCGTGCCCATAAAAGTGTCCAATTCCAGCGCCGTGCAGGACCAATAAAATCAGTATAAACAGAATATAACCTTGAGAGGAAATAAATCCATTCCAACGTCGTGAAGGAGAAATAATCCCTTGGGCTTCGTGCCAGGCAATGCAAAGTTTGGCTTCTAATTGCCTGGAGGGAATAAAAGAGCCAAATGTCCAAATCCAGCTGTTCCTGCAAGCCCAGCGTGCTCCTGCTGACAGCCAGGGGCTGCCAGCCCATTTATCAGGGAGTTATTCACTAACAGCCGAGGCTGTCACACGTCTGGGCTTTGTATCTGAGGAAATCAGGAGAAAAATGACATTTTGGGATCAAGGACTTTTCCCCTTTCTCAGCAGATTCGCCCCCCGGAATTCCAAGGGACGCTTTCTGCTAGACCAGGTTGCTCAGATAAGGTTTTATCTGTAATCAAACACTCCTTGCAGGGGATTGTTGGGTTCTCAGAGATGCTCCAGGAGTCTCTGAGTGACTCTGGGATCAGATATTTTGTGGCAAGGTCTCAAAGCAATTGTGTCACCTGCTTAGAAAAGAAACCATCCGCTGCAAGGAAATTTAACTTCTGAAGATTACCTCAGTACTTAGTTTTCCTATAAATACAAATCTCAGAAGCCCACTTTGCTCATCCACCCTGAGCAGTGTAATTCCCATGAATTTGAAATACATTAATAAAGCATGAAATAGAAATTTTTCCTCCCCTCAAGGTGTTCAGAGTTGGGGTTTTTTTGCTTCCCCCCCCCCCCCCCCAAAATGGGAAATTAACACCAAGGAAAGGATGAGGATTAAAGCAGAGAGTGACTGAGTTTTATTTTCAAGTATTATTAGAGCATAAATACATTTAGATGGGTGAATATATTTGGTTATTCAGCTGAATCAGAGATAGGGGAATTACCGGGGAAAGACGAGTTAGGAAGAGTTGGATTGGGGCAGTGAGACTGAAAATAGCTGGAAAGCAGCAGAGAACTCCTGCTATTGATTTTGGGATCATTTGAATTTCATCTCTGTAATGGGATAGATGATGTGAATGGGAAGGACAGGAGAAAGGGATCCAGAGGATGAGAATATTTAAATGCAGAGCAAGAACATCTTAAGGAGCAATTGAATCTTAATATCTGGCATCGCTTTTTGTTTGAGAGCCGAGTCTGTGCCTCGCCTAAGAGCAGCACCTACTGAAATTCAAAACCTGGGAACCCATTTCTGCTCCTGCCCAGCTTTGCCAGCGCCCAGGAGGAAGATTAGGAATTCCTCAGGACACCGAGGAAATTCGATTAAATAAAATAAGGAGCGAGGAAGATGAAACAAGCCTGCAGATTTCCCAGGCAGTGATTTTTCTCTTCTGGCCTGGGGGAATGGACCACACAAATCTGCAGGACACAGGAACCCTTGGAACCAACCCTTCCCTGAACACAGGAGTTGTGTCCCAATGTATTTTGCTGCCTGTCCCGTTATTTCCCTGCTGCTTCCCTGTAGCCCTGGTTCCGTGCCTGAGGTGTTTTCTGAAATTCTTTTCCCAGGTAACTTTCTGTAAACAGGAGAAATGTTTTTGTAACTGCAACTTTGTCATTCATTCCTTTTCCTAGGAGGGACTCCTGGATGTCCCTCTGCTCTGACCAATTCGATTGGTGGAGAAAATAACAAACCTCTTCAACCCCATTTTCACCACAACGACACAGACTCTGAACTTCAGAAGGCTGAAAAATGACTCCTTTATGTCTTGGTTTAGATGACTCCTTTATTTTTGGGATCTGTCTCCCCTTTATCCTATTTCACACAGACCAATTGGATGGTGGCACAAAGACAAACCTCTTCACTCACATTGGTCAGAGCAGAGGGACGTCAAGAAGAAGTCCCTCCTAGGGAAAGGAATGAATAACATAAATACAGTTTACGAAAACATTCCCTGAAAAGTTCCAGAAAATTCCCTGGGAAAAGAATTTCAGAAAACCAGAACTCCTCATGCACGGAACCACGGAACACTTCCTCATTTCCTGGCTGAGGCTGTGTTTTTGCAAAGAACATGCTGTGGTGGGTGGGGGTGGAAAGGTGCCACAACCTTCTGGAAGCGTCCCCAAGTGGAGAGCCACCAGGGGTGACAGGCACACTGGCATAATCGCTCGCCACTCACATCCTGCCCAGGAGAAATAACAACAGGTTTTGAGCTACAGCTCAGGAAAAGACAAGCTGGGAAGAGCTGTGACTGAAAATATCTGGAAAGCAGCAAAGAACTCCTAGTATTGATTTTGGACAGGTGCAGGGTGATCAGGGAGTGCCCCGGGGCTTTTGATCCCCTGTGAGGACCTGCAGGTCTGGGACCTCCCCAGAGCTTTGTCTTAATTAGCGCCGGGTTAATTGAGCTTTTTCCTCATTCCGGCAGCGTTTTTTGTCTCGCCAAGTTGCAACACCATCATTGCCTGGCCAATTAAAGGCTGCTGCAGGTTTTTATGGGAGTTCCCAGCAGTTCCCACCACAGAGTTTTGCTCTGATTTAAGCTCTGGGCTGCAGGTGACACAAACATTTACCAGCAGGGCTAAAAGGACAGCGCAGAGGTGAGCGGGAGGGGAGATGCCGTGGAGGAATTGGAGTAGGAGGTCAGGGAGGAGACCAAAGGGTTGGAGCTCTCAATTTAAAACATTCTTTCAGACTTTAAACCCCTAATGGAGGTGAAGTTGCCTGCCAGGGTCACCGAAGGGTGTTTATTACTAATTAAACATCAAACTGTGCAGGGCAATTCGGGTTTGGATGTACCTGAAACTCCATATTTTCCTTTTCCAGCATTGTGTATAAAATTCCCCCGGTGTGATCTGCTGGAGCTGAGTCTCTGTTTATGTTTTCCAGCCTCTTTTCATGTTTCCAGTGGCAAGAGGAGACATTTTTCCCTTTGAAGGCAGCTCCGGGTGCAGCTCCAGCCCTGCTCGTTTACAGATCCATGAAAACCAGAGCAGACCACCAGGACCTGGAGATGCTTTTCAGGAATCAAACACCCGCACACCAGGAATAACTCCCTGCTGGAAAAATACTTGGAATTCGGAAAACTTCGACTTTTCAAGCCTTTGAATATTTCCACCTGTGCCTCCACTGTCCTTTTGTTCAGCTTTGCCTGGAGTTAATTTTTTCTCTTCAGTTAATTATTCCCAAAAATACGGTTTCAGGGGCAGGAAAACATTCATCACCTGCAGGAATATTCACTAAATCTCTCAAACCAAACTGAATGGACTTGGTGATCTTGGATGTCTTTTCCAGCCTCAGTGATTCCAGGATTCTGTGCACTGGCTTTTGATGGTTGGAAAATCTATTTTTAAAAGCAGGGAAGGAATGGAAAGGGAGCCTAGGAATTTCCAGAGGAAACAGTGATAAAACAGGAAAGCCAGTATTACTTTCCCTTCAATTTCCCATTCTGATTTTGTTTTCCAAAAAAAAAAAAAAATAAGAGATTTTGTTTGCAAAGAAAATTTTTCAGAACATTAAAAAATTTTTCCTTATTTTTCAGAGTTTGGCCATTCATTAATAGTTCTGGATTTGTTGTGTGTGTTTCTCACTGACATTGAAAGCCCCTTGGGGTGATCTGATCCTGTGCAGCATCCACTGCCTGCTGCAGTTCAGCTTCCAGTCCCTCACCAAACTCCTCAGACCTTCCCAAAAGCAAGATTTAAAATCAATTATTCAGTCAGCAAGCCCAAGAATATCAAAAATCAATTACTGAGTCAGGAAAAAAGCTGGGAAGTTTTGGTGTTGGTGTCGCAGCCTTAAAACATGCACAGCTTTTAGTGTTTAGGATTCTTCTTTTAGGGACCATCGAGCCTCACCTGGGAAGAGCGAAATAGATCTTGATAAGTGCTTAAAAATAAGATCAATTTATCATATAAATCTGTATAAATCTGTATAAATAAATAAAAAATAATTTTTAAAATAATAACATTTATAAATAATAAATAATAAATAATAATTTGTATAAATAAATAAAATAACAAATAAACCCTAAACCTGCTTTTAGGATTTGATTTGAGTCCATTTCTGAGGGGTGTTGGTGGTTAAGCACCAGCAAAGGAGCTTTTTCAGAGCTCGTTTCAGGCCACCGGGGTGCTCCTGCTCCCATTCTGCCACTCCGGAGCTGTCTCCAGCCTCATTTAGGATTTAAATCCCAAGAAACTGGGCTTAAATAAGCTTTATTTCTGACGAATGTAATGCCGTGATTTCATGTCTTTTTTAGGGTCTTTAGCTTTAAGTAGGAGAGCTTCTGATGAATGCTGCAGACGTGGGGGAAGCTGATTAAATTAGTCCTGGGAATGGACAGGGGGGAACAGGAGGGGAAGTGCCCAGATGAGAAAATTCAGGAGTTTGCAGCTCTGCTCTCGCTCTCTGCTCATGGATTCAGCCTGCTCCTGAAAAAAACAGAAATATTCAAAGACTTTTTTTTAAATGTGGATTAGCAGGGAGAAAGAAGAGTTTTTCACTGCTGGAAGAAGTGAGTGTTCTGTGAGCAATTCCCCCCATCTTCTAATATAATAATTTTTTAATGTTAATTAGAGCGGGGAAAAAGAAAGGTGGAGGAGAAAAATTAAACTCAGTTCTGGAGTTTTTGAATCTGAAACTTTGTTATTCATTCCTTTTCCCAAGGAAGGACTTCTTCTTGCTGTCCCTCTGCTCTGACCAATGTGAGTGAAGAGGTTTGTCCTTGTGTCACCAATCCAATTGGTCTGTGTGAAATAGTATAAAAGGGGGACACATCCCAGAAATAAAGGAGTCATTTTCAGCCTTCTGAATCTCGGAGCCTGTGTATTTTTGGTGTAAAACAGCGTCAGAGGGGCTTGACAGTTGGTCTGCAAGAAAAACAATGTCAGTACGAGAAATAAGAATTGATGAGTTTTGAGTGTATCCATAGAAAGGAAGAAGACAAGGCCATCAGCACGGAAACTGATTTAAAAAGATGCAGAAAAATTTTTTGTAGTTGGACTACACGCATAAGTAAATTAAATTTAAAAAATTAAAATTAAAAGGATTATATACGTGCCTAATTAACTTTCCACAAAAGTTCCGCCAGTTATATTGACGCTGATTGCTTCCCACCAATGAATATAACAAGTTATTGTGATGTAGCCTATGACTTAAGATCAGGCTTTGTTAAGAGTTTCTAAGCTGGAGAACACAGAATAAAAACTTTTAGATCCTGATCACGTGTGTGTGAACAGGACCCGACCTGACAGTGACTGGTTATAATTTCAATTTTATTAACAGTTGCTGGCTATAATTTCAATTTTATGAACAGAGGAGCTCCTCCAGCCAGCCCTTGAGCAGGGTGGGACATCCCAGTCTGAGTTTAAGTGACTTTTATAGGGGAGAAACCTCCTCAGCTGCTCCAGCTCCAGAGGAATTGCCAGGACGGCCTGGACTTGTAACTCCTTGCACTCCTGCATGTTTGCATCCCTGTATTCCCACCAGCACTGGATGCAGGAAGAGGGGCTTGGATCAAATCACTGCATATCCAAGGATTTTTGCACACGCCAAGGGTCAGGGGAGGGCTGTCAAGGCAGCTTTGGGCAGATTTGAGCCAATTTTCAATGTGGGAGTTCAGGAATCTCCAGATTTTCCCAGGCACCCACAGAAATAATATTCTCAGTTAAATTCTATGGAGAAAACATCTTTTCCCCTTGGAAAATCGCTTATAAACAATCAAAGCCTGCAACCGGGAATCATAAAAGACCATTTTTAATACTGGAAAAACAGCAGGAAAAAACTAAGTTGGAGCTGTTTCCTCCTCAGCCAACTGTGATTTAAAACTTTTTTTTTTCAATGCCTGTTTACACTAAAATCACAGGAGGAGAGAGAGAGTTCCTTAAACACGGGTTGCTATGGAATTTTTTTGAGTGAGGAACAAGTAAATTGAAGTGATTAAGGAGGCAGAAAATATGTGTGAGACACAGGAGCAAAGAGGCAACGAGCTGAGGCTGGTGTGTTCCTGCACGGGGGGGGAAAAAAAATAACAGAGACAGGAATAAAAATAGTCTGAGCTGCTCTTTGTACCAAACCCATCCTAACAACAACAACAACAAAAAAATCCCAGCTCTTGGAGGGGGGAACTTGTCACTTCTTGGTGTCTGGAGCAACTTCATTGTGGCTGAGTCAGAAAAACCAAGAGCTGACAGGAACAGGGGAGGGAAAAGAACATTTCCCAGGAGGTTTTTGTTCCCAAATCAAGCGACTGAATTGCTTGGGAAGAGGTTTGTGCGCAGGGGTCGGTTTACATCAGTCAGAAGGTAATTTGGGGCTGGTTCTGGAGCGTTCCCATGGAGTGGGTTTGGGGTTTTATCCACAGGAATTACTCGGCTGCTTGATCCCAGACTCTTCAGACGACAAGCGGTGCTTCAGAGATTGTTGTACTTAATTAGTTTATAAATCTGTCTGCAATAGCTGGGGATGAACTGTTATTATCCCAGCCCTGCAAGGGCAGGGAGCTTTCCCCTCTGTTATGAGACAATATTCCAGAAGAAGCCAGAGATGGGAGCAATGAGGATTAAAACCCCTCCAAAGCAGGACAGGTGTTCCAGAGCTCCTTCGACAGCCACAGCCAGACCCTGGCACTGGGAGGGACACTCAGGGGCTGAAAAAAGGCCTTGAGGAACTTTTCAGTAAGTTGTATTGAAAATAATTACCTGGCCAACAATTAATAATTATCTCCCCCAACGTCACCCCCTAACCTGGGATAAAAAATGTGCCATAGCTTCATTTACTGTTGCTTTTTTCCCCCACCCTCCAGCTTCAAAATTACTCCTTATGGATATTTCCAATAGTGCGGAAGTAAAGAATCTTCTTGTTGTTGTTGCTTTTGAGCTGGGTTTGCAAACTCGAGGCTGGAATTATTTCTTTTCTTCCCCAGTTGGGAGGACTACCCATGGGCAGGCTGGCTCCTAAGTGATTTTTATTTATTTTTTGTGCTTTGTTTATTAAACTGAACGCATAAACACAATAATTCTCGCTGCTCCTCCCAAGGAAAGCTCATCCTGTGTCTGGGAGGCCAGGCCAGGCCTGTAAATAGAATAAAATCCTGTTCCTGCAGCTCTGAGCAGCACAAGCAGCACATCCCACAGGTGAAAACAGCTCCACACGGATCCTTTGGGGAGGGCATTCCCTGACAGCCAAAGTGCCCGGGGTTAATTAATTCCTGGGGGCAGCCAGGATTGATCCTGAGCTGCTGTGAATTGGCTCAGCCAGCTGGGAAAGGCTCAGCTTTGCTTACACCACGGGAGGATTAATCCTCCCTGTGCTCAGATCCGGGTGTCTTCAATTATCACAGACAAGTTCTTCATCAAAGCAGGGATATTAATTATTCAGTGGCTAACAGGGCGTGTTTCCAAGAGGGAGATGCTCAGTAGTTGTAAAGTTGGAGCTGGAGCAGCACAGAACCTTTAGGAGTCACACAGGTTTAATTTTTTTCCCTAATTGCTTCTTGGCCTGTCCCTATTTCCACACCCCATGGACACTGAGTGTGGCTCATATCACAATTAAGGTGACACCCATAATTATGATGAGAAATAATCACCTGATCTCTTCAAGAAAAACCTTTCTTGTCGTGGTAGGACACAAAATAAAGGTGCTTGACTGCAGTCAGGGGGCAGTAGAAATCAGAAGGTTTATTTACAATTCATTCAGCCCTTTTATAACACGCTGGGCTGAAGGCACGTTATTGGTCCACAGGACTGACACCTCTCCCCTTGGCTCAGGAACAGAAATAGCAAACAACTCCTGTTGTCGTGGGAAAGGAATATCGTTTACACAAGGTTGTTCTGGGAAAAAGAAAACTGTGGAAAAATTTCCCCCGTGCTGAATCAAAATTAATTTAATCCACTCCAGTCCTGCCATAAACAAAGAGAAATTTTATTTCAGGAAAGCTGAGACCAGAAGGTTCCCACCATTCCAAATCCATTCTTGAAAGCTAGGTGAATTGATGGGAAAAATAGACGGGAGCAGAGTTCAGAGCCTGATTTCTTGATAGAGGAAATTGTCTGAAAAGTATCACAGAATTCCAGGTCGGTTTGGGTTGGAAAGGGCCTTAAATCCCATCCGTGCCATGGGCAGGGACACCTCCCACTGTCCCAGAGTTCTCAAACCCCATCCAACCAGGCTTTGGACGCTTCCAGGGACATGAAATCCACAAATCTCCAAACAAGGACTTGTTGTTACAAACATCCCCTCTCACATTTCGCCCAGAGTCTGTCGGGTGCGAACAAATTTTTGTGACAAGTGTTCCTTGAAGTGGAGACATCCCTGTGAAAAGCTGCAGCTCCAAAAATCAATATATTTTGAGCAACAACAGCAACAACAACGACAACGAAAGAAAAACTGGAAAATTCAGAGTTAGTGCTGCTCCTGGGCCTTGTTCCTGACTGAGATATTCCCCTGTGGGATCGTGGGTTTGCCTGGCAGCAAAATGAACACAGAGCTCCAAAATCATAAGGATTTTTTTTTTTTTTTGGGTTTTCAGGTGCAGAGCAGTTTTTTTGGTTTGCCTTGTGCCTCAGGCTCAGTGTATCCTTTTCTGTTTGGTTTTACCTCCATCAGATTTCCATGAGCTCCACCTAAAACTTGTTTGCCTCCAAACCTCCTCCAGGGTGGTGAATTTAGGGGCTTTGTGCCTCTCAACACAGAGATTTTTGTTGCACACCTACAAACAGGAATATCCATGAATATACCTATAACAATTTATCCGAGGGGTTTCTTTTTCCCCATTTGTTTCTTAAATCTTCTCAGGATTTTTTATTTTTCCCAAAAGTTCTTTTGTTAAAACTTACTTCTCACGTCCAAATAATTCCTTTCAGTTCCAAGCAAATGCTTTATTTTCCGAGCAGGGTCTGCTGAGGGATTCAGACTATTGATTCCTTTCAAACAGCCTCAGTCTGGAGCAGCTTTATCCCCTCTGTTCATTTTTTATGAGTAATGAAAAACACTTTAATATCATTATGCTCATCAGATAAGGCTTAAAAACTCGCCCGAGGTTCAAAGGAAAAGTCCTGAATAGGTTGGGAGGCTCAGCTCAGGACGCTGCCTCAGGGGAGCCGCGGATTTTCCAGGCTCCTGCATCGTGATACATCCAGTCCTCCCCAGGGTTTATTCAGTAATTCCAGGGAATGCTCCTGGGCTGTGTTTTGTGGGGCCAGGGGGGACTGGGCTGGAGGAGGAACATTCCAGTCAGAGTTACCCTGTACTGGCTCCTGCTCCTGCAAAGTACTGCAGGAATTATCGAGTTCCTCTTGTTTTCCTCTTCCTTCCCCCTTTTTGGGGCTACCTGAAAACAGAGGCCAGACTGAATTAAGGGAATGAAAAGCAGTTTATTTCTATTTATTGAAGGGTCTTCAATACATTTAGGTACCTGAGTAATGAAAAACACTATAATATCATTATGCTCATCAGATAAAGCTTAAAAACTCACCGTGGATTTTCCACGCTCCTGCATCCTGACACATCCAGCCCTCCCAAGGGTTTATTCAATAATTCCAGGGAATGCTCTTGGGCCGTGTTCTGTGAGGCTGGGGGAGATTGGGTTGAGGAGGAACATTCCAGTGGGAGTTACCTGTAGGAACTGACAGTGGTCAGAACATGGATTTTTAGGCTCCAGGTAGTGCCTTGAGGCCTGTGGGAAAGGCAAGGACAGAACTGTCTCAGTCTGGCCTGGGGAATCATAAGGAGGAACCCAAAACCATCCCTGTAGATCCTCCTCCTGACACCTGGTGTTTCTCCACCTTGTTCACTGGTAGAGATGTTCACGAGAAGGTGCTGCCCTAAAGGACCAACCCTATTTGTGGGCCTGAGAAATTTTCCCTTGGATGCTGGGATGTGGGAAATGACTCCGCTACGCCCCAGTCCTGAGATCAGTGGTGTCCATGTGCTGCTCCTGACATTTCTCATGGATTTTTGTGTGGTCATTGTCTCCCCAGCATTTATTTCATTCAGGGGCTATTTCAGTGCCACTGTCAGACCAATTAAGAGTTTGCTTTTTTTCCCAGTGCCTCATTTACATCTCCATTAATTCAACATAAACTTGTGCTAGGGAATAAATTCTTTCTCCTCGCAGAAATCTTTTGGTTTTTTTTCATATTTAAAGGTGATTATCGTGTCTCGCTTCAGTCCTTTTCCCTCTAAGTTAATCAGCACTAATAATCTCAGCTCTTCCTCATGGCCAGGGTTCACGGTTCTCCTCTGTGCATTCCTTTCTCCTGCTGCAACGTGGTGCTGATAATGGAATTCTTCATTTCGTATCACTTAATGAGATGGGCTTTTAGAGCTCTGATCTGGGCGCATGCAAATCCGTGAGGATTTTCTGGGACACATCCAGACTCGGTACACAAGGAAGGAGACAAAACTACGAGGGTTTTTTTTTTTTTCAGGAAAAACATTTGAAGTGGCTTTTTGCCACGGGGGAGCGGCTGCTCCTCTCGGGAGAGGAAAGGGAATTTTGCTGGGTTTACTCCACAGCCCAGGTTTGTGCACAGCTGGAAAGCTCCTGCTCTTGTTTCGATCATGGATTTCATCCTGGATTTTTTTAAGGCTGCCCTCACCCTTTACGGAGTTGGAGCTTCCCCATCCTCAGCTCCGAATGAGGAATTTTTCCTTGAGGCTGGGTGAATTGTCGGCAGCGAATGATTGTTTGGGAGAGTGATTACATTTACACCACAATGACACACACTCTGAGAGTCAAAAGTGTGGAGACTTCCATGAGGGATTGAAGGCATCTTGCTGGCTCTTTTTCCCCTGTTTTTAACTCAGAGAGGTGAAATTTCTGCTCCCGCACAATGTTTTCTGGCCATCAGAGTTGCCCCCCAGGAGGAACATTTGTGTGTGTGTCCATCTGTGAGTGCTTGGATGGGCCTTTGGAGTCTTCAGCCAGTCCTGGGATGAAATTCAGGGGCTCAAAAGGCCGTTTGTCCTCAGCACCTGCAGCCCCTGCACTGAATATCCTGACCTGGGCAGAGCCCTGTGGCATTTGGACACCATTTATTTATTTATTTATTTATTGTGCAGCATTTGGAGCCGCAGGACTATTGGGTTGGTTTATTTTTTTGTTTGTTTGTTTGTTTGGGGGTTTTTTTCATTCTAATTTTCACAGTGCTGCGTTTTCCCTCAATTTAACATGGTTCTCATTTTTAAATTGAAATTCTCGGTAGTAAACTTCAAGGAAAATACGAACAAAGGGAGTTTTCAGAAACACATCTCTGGCTAGAGCCGGGTTCTGCCGCCTCACCAACAGGAAATGAGGGGGGTGGAAACGATCCCAGTTGTTCCAATATCCTGAATAAACTTCTGGAATCATGGGATGGTTTGGGTGGGAAAGGACATTAAAGATCATTTCTTTCCACCCCTGTTTGGAAGGACAGGAGTGAATGGCAAAATTAGGGATGGGAAACTTGATTGCTGGGGAAAAAAAATCCCAACTGCTCCCCTTGTGAGCACGATTCCAAACAAACTGTGGAGAGCAGTGGACTGTAAATGTCATCCCAGCTGCAGGGGAGTGTCCTGACCCCATCCAGGGCTGCTCTGGCAACAGAATCCTGGAATTGGGTTGGAAGGGCCTGAAATCCCACCCAGAGCCACCCCTGCCATGGCAGGGACACCTCCCACTGTCCCAGGCTGCTCCAACCTGGCCTTGGGCACTGCCAGGGATCCAGGGGCAGCCACAGCTCCTCTGGGAATTCCATCCCAGCCCCTCCCCACCCTCCCAGCCAGGAATTCCTTCCCCAAATCCCATCCCTCCCTTCCCTCTGGCAGTGGGAATAGATCCCCCTTGTCCTGGCACTATCTGCTGGATAAGTTACTCACCTAGGCACTAATTTGTTCTCTGTTGGGGTTTCCTGTTGTGCTTTGACTCACCCCGGGCCTTGTTTATGCCCCAATTTCCAGCAAGATCTCAGATAACCGAGTTAAATTGAGGTTTAATGGCAGCTGAGTGCCCAAATCCCCTGGGCACTATTAAAGCAGCCAGTTTGTGTTTCTGGTGACTTGTAATGACCCAACCCCACGGGCCTGGAGAAGGGATGAGCTCCAGGACTCCACTGAGCTTTGGGAAAGGCCTTGATTTAGAAATTCCTGAATTTTTTTAAAGCAATGTGCTTTAAACTGCCAGGTTTAACTGGGAGCAGCTTTTGATGCTGCCGGCCACACTGGTGTCACTGTAAAATCCATCCAGCGGAATATAAATATTCCTTAGTCTGGCACACAAGTGTAGGAGGCAGAATTGGGGCTTTCCCGGTTTTGGTGGGGCTTTTATTTCTTTTTCTGTATTTTTGATTAGTTAAGTTGGTCTCAGAAGCAACTGTATGTGGGAGCTGAAACGCAGCATTTTCCATTCCAGTGATAAATCTTAGGAGCCATCTGGGATTTTTTTTTTTCCTTTTTTTGATTAAACAGTACTTGAGCAGCAGAGGTTGATTGATGAAAATCAAGGAGGGTGTGAATCAAAAACGATTCTCCCTTTTTTTTTTTTTTTTGTAACCACGAAGATTGAAATTCATCTTTGGAGAGTTCAATGGAGATTAATAGGTGAGTTAAACCGGAAAAAAAAAAAAATTCCAGAAATGAGCACACATTAAGAGAGAAGAATGAAAAGAGGTGCCTGAAGCTCAGGATCCTCATGGGCTCTGCCATTCAGCACCACCCTGGGTGCAGGAATGGCACTGGGAGAGGCGGCTGGAAATGGGAAAAGCAACAGCTTCATCTTGCTGTTGGACTGTGCTCTCCTCCAGCGACACTTGGCAGAAAAAAAGGCATCGAATTTCAAGTGTTCTCGCTCCCAGGCAGCTGAGTCAGAGGAATCCGCGAGCTGGATGCTGAATCATGGCTTGGAGATGGGAATTTCAAGGAGGGAGGCACAAGGCAAAGCTTCTCCCTGCACCAGACACTGAATTTCTCACATTCCCTTTATTCCAGAGCTTGGTCTCTCTCAGTGCCCTGCTATTCCTGAACCTCTGACAGCAAATCACCCAGCAGATCCTTGGCTTTCTTATATTTGTTTTAGCATCAAAGGCACCACAAGGACTTTTAAAACAGTAAAAGTGGTGAAAACAAACAGCCAGAAGCCTTGAGAAGAGACTGTGGTGCCCAAAAAGAAAATCATGGAATGGGGGAAGAGGTGCCCAGGTTTGCTGTGGCTGCTTCAGGTTCCTCAGTTGGAAGAATTCCTCAGTTTCCTGGGAGAAAACTGTGATGATTTTTTTCCTCTTTTGCAACACTTTGTCCTCTGTAACCAGATATATTCTGCTCCTTCACACTCTGACGCCAGCAGAAAGGTCTGAAAGTGTCCCAAAATAAATCCAGCGGGAAAGATTGGGAAGGTCACATGGAATATGAGCTTGGATGACGTGAGCCAAGGGTAGGACTCTCCGGACAGTTCCGCCACAGAAGGGGAAATGACATTAAGGTGACCCTGGGAAAGCAAAAAAATCCTCAAAAGTAGAGAAACAGGCCAAGCATTGGATATGGGATGAAAGAATTCCCATTAATTGGAAGGTTTTATCGGAGACACCCTCCAGACAGCCTAAAAAATGCCCCAAATCCAAAGGTTTCCCCCCAAGAGCATTTCCATTGTGTGCCGAGGCCTCGCCGGTTTGAACAATGGTTTGGGGAAGGTTCTGATATCAAATCTCATTTATCCCTGGGCACAGGGACTGGGAATGGCTCCCCTTGGCTTCAGCCAGGTGTTTTGTGCTCGGGAGCGTAGCCCTGGTTCCGTGCCTGAGGTGTTTTGGTTTTCTGAAATTCCTCTCCCAGGGAATTTTCTGGAAACAGGAGAAATGTTTTTGTAACTGTAACTTTGTTATCCATTCCTTTCCCTAGGAGGGACTTCTTCTTGATGTCCCTCTGCTCTGACCAACGTGAGTGAAGAGGTTTGTCTTTGTGTCACCGATCCAATTGGTCTGTGTGAAATAGTATAAAACGGAGACACATCCCAGAAATAAAGGAGTCGTTTTCAGCCTTCTGAATCTCGGAGCCTGTGTATTTTTGGTGTAAAACAGCATCATTCCTGTCCTGAAACAGCTGCTCTGTGTCTCTGAGACACGAGGAACAACTTGTTTGCAATACAGACATAGTTAAGCAAATTACCCTCATAAGGTTCAGGCACAGCAGCCCATTGATTTCTGAGGGGCTGAGATGAATGGCAGAGGAAAAACATTATTTTTAGCTCTGCTAATTCTGGCTGCAGATTATTGAGAAGTGTAAATGCAGCTCTTTGCATTTGAGTGTGAGGTGGGTTACGGGAGCTTTAGCAGATCAACACTTCGAGGCCGGGGCAATTCCACCTGTGTTCACAATTTCAAGGCAGCACGTGAAGAATTCTCCTGGACACAAATTGATTTGAACTTCCCAGGAGAAAGGAAAAAAAAAAATTTTAAGGGCTGGTCCCATCTGAGACAGGAGGACTGTGAAAATGGAGTTGAGTGTCTCTCAGTCTCCTCCCTACCAATTCCATTCATCTCAGCCAGGAGTGTCAGTAACCCTGGCAACCCCGTGTTTGTTTTTTTGTTTTCTTCTCTGCTCCTGTGACAACCAAAACTCCCTTTTTTATTATTATATTTGGTGGTGATGAGCACAAAACATAATAATAATAAAAAACCAGACCCCAAATCACATCATGTTAAAGGAAGCAGGGGGAGGAAAAGGCTCAGGATGGTTTTTTTAATGCAAATTTTATGTATCTGTAAGCTTAGGGGTAGCTGAGACAGCTGAGATGTGAATGTAATGTTTCCAACAGGTTTATTTTGTCAAGAGGTCTGGCTGTGTGGGGACATTTAATTCCATCTAAAAATGCCATTGAAATAAAAACGAAGGGACAGAGACCTGGGGGCGATCCTCAAACATCTGCACCAAGCACTTGTTCCACGGGCAATAAACTCCATTAAGGCCACATTTTAACCTTGGCTTCAGCCACCTGAGAAGTGTTTTTTCTTTTTCCTTTTTGAGAGCTGCAGATTCCAAGGGGGAATCGCACCCACAAGTTTTAACTGACTGGCAAAGACGGGGATTTCTTCTTGGTCACCCCAGAGTTCTGCAGCCTCACACAAAGGCTGAATAAACACGAGGAATTCTGTATCCACCCATTAACTTTCCATGATTTTGGTGTTCCACAGCACGTGCCACGCTCAGCTTTTCCTCAGGGTGCTCCAGCTGCATTTTAAGCACTTGGTCCTTGTTTTTTTTTTTTTCACCAAGATGCTGCACTTGGAAGCTGCAGATCCTCTGCTGTGTTGTCCTAGCGCTGATCTATGATTTAACTTACAAAGTTCTGCATTGCCAAAGGACTTTGATAGAAGGTCAAGCTTGTTGATTATGAAAAAGTAATTGAAATTTGTTTTATTGGGGCAGGGGAAGGAAGGGAAGATGATTTGTATGTATCTGATAATAGAAAACATTATGGTCATTTATTTCGGTTTCTGTAATTGGATTTCAAACCTTTCAAGTTGAGGCGTGTGCACTGTGGATACATCCAGCCCAGAAACTTTCTGTCATTCCCTCATCCACTCTTGATCAGTTTTAGTGATTGCATGGATTTGTCTTTCCAGAAGCTGATTCCCAGCCTGTAGCTAAAGAGCAGCAGCTGAAGGAGTTGCATTATTGGCAAACAGCTAACGTGGGTCAGGCTGCTAATTGCTGCTGGCAGAGCCTGCAGGGCTGCCTGCCACGGGGGCATGTCATTCCCTGCTCCTGGAATGGGCTGGTCAGGGAAAACAGGGGCTCCTGGAATTTGTAATGAATCCTTTCCTCTGGAATTCGTGTGTTTTAATCACTGTGTGTTCACTGAAACTCAGCACACTTTGATCTGCAGGGTGAACTTTGAAACATGGAAATTGGTCAGTTTGGGGTTTGGGACACTGGTGAGGGAATTCCTTGCTTGTCTGAAGACCCAGATTCCTGGAATTTGTTTTCCCTGTGATTCGGGTGTATTATTTGCTGTGTGTTCACTGAAACTCAGCACACTTCAATCTGCAGGGTTAACTTTGAAACATGGAAATTGGGCAGTTTGGGGTTTGGGACACTGAATGAGGGAATCCCTTGCTTTCCTGAAGATCCAGATGATCCCAGAGCTGCCGGAGCTCACCTGCCTGCAGGGAAAATTCAGGGCACCTCTCCCAGATGTCCTTTGCTTTGGCAGAGCTCTTGTTGCCCTGCTCATCTCCCAGCAGCTCGAAATGTTGAACTTGGCAACGTCTGACTGGTTTTCCCTCCGTTAAAACAAACCAATTATCCAGGCCTGACAAGAATAGAAACAGAAGGTGGTAATTTCTTGCACTCTTTAATTGCCTCCCAAAGAGGATAAAGCAGTTACTTAAAAAGACTCAGTCTTCATCTGCACTGTTGAAATAAAGCCTTCTGAGGATAACTTAAAAGGACAGATGAAGAGCCTTGGTTTGTTAAGGGGAGCCGGTCCTAAATGAGCTGCTGCCTCCAACAAAACCTTGCCCATCATTAGGAATTCTCTCTGTCCTAGGAAACGGTGCAAACGGCATGGGAATTAATGCAGGGCCTCCAAAAAAGGAGCAAGGTTTGTGGAGCTGGGCTTTCAGAAACCATTAGGAGCTCCAGCAGTGGGAAACGGTTCAGTGGGTGTGAGGTGTGGATTATCCCACAGGAGCCCTGCAGTTTTCTGTGGGAAAAATCTCAGGGTGAGAATTTTGCATGTCCAGGAATTCAGTCCTCAGATCTGTCCACGTGGAATTGTGCCATTGTCCAGGATCTGTTTTACAGGATTTAGCAACATGTGACAAGCATATCTCAGGGCTTAGCTTATCACAATGATTTTTTTTTCTTTTTATTTTTTTTTTTGTAGTCATTTTGGCACTTTTATTTAAAGGCTTTTTTTTGTTTATGTGGGAGTTTTTTTGGTTTTTTTGTTTTTTTTTTTTTTTTATTTCAGGTGGGGTTTTATTGTGTTTATGTGGGAAGTTTTCGGTTATAGGGTTAGAAAATTTTTCTATTGTCTCCATGCTCAGGAATGTCCCTGTGCCTCTCTCCAGTCCCTTGTGCTTGGGCAGGTCCATCCTGCCTTGCACTGACATCACAGGGGTCAGGGCATCTCCAGTTTGGGGTTTTGGGAGATAAACCCCCCCAATCTGCCCTGTAGGAAGAAAATGAGTGGCTGTGCCCAAAATCTGTTTCATGAATTCTCAGGGCGTTGCTTTCCCCATGAGAAACTGCACAGGGACAGCTGAGATAAGAAAGTGATCCCTGAGATAACGGAGATCCTGGTGATCAGAGCACAGTGCCAGGCTGCAACTGCTGCGTTTTTATGCTTATGACAAAAACCTGGATGTGAGTTTCCCACCTGTCCACCCCGCCCTGAATCCCCTGAAGCTCCTGGTGTTGTTCCCCATGGGGGCTCAGTGCCTGAAAAGAGGATAAAAGTGAGCTGTGCTTGTTATCTGCCAGAGCTGCTGGCAGCTCGGGGACAGGCAGGGAAATTTCTGCACTTAATAAAGTCCCTGCTTGGACATTTCAGCCGTGCAGGTGGGATGTCTTCAAAACACACAACAGCAAAATGTTCTTTATTGTGCCACTGACATTCGTGCCCCACCTGTGGCTGAAGGAATGAAGATCCTGGTTTTGTGTGAATAAATCTGATCCTCTGCCTTCTTCTTGGTTAAATTTGTTAATCCTGGTTTCCCTGTGTGTAGCCCTGGTTTCGTGCCTGTGGCAGCAAATACTGCACTGGGATGTGGCTAGGACAAAACTCCCTCAGATTTTCCTTCTTTCTTCCTCAGTGAACCAACTCCTTACCTTATCCCTGTCTCCCCGCTGAATTGAGGAGATCTGCCCCATTGGAAACTCGTGTTTTGAACCAGTTCCTGTCCCAAATGATAGTGAATAACCAGAATTTCCTCTGAAGTAGCATGAGGGGGAAAAGCAGCAGAACTGAACCAGTTTCACATTAAAAAAAAAAAACAACCAAACAAAAAAAAAACCACACACACAAAAAAACCAACCTTTCATAATCATTCATGGGACTGATGGGAAAATCCATCCATTGGAGCGAGCAGGTTTTGTTTTGTTCTTGGTTTAGCCTTGCACGGCAGGTTCCAGAGTAACCGGATTTTTTTTCATCACTGGAAATACCACCAAAAAAAAATCATTAACCAGTGGCTGAGTACAAGGGCTGAGATTCCAGGTTCTGTCTTGGAGAGCAGAGGGAACGTCCTGCAAAATATCCAAGGAATGTGCCCAGGAGCAGGACAGGAGGGGGAGCTCCCCGTGCAGAGCTCTCGGTGCTTTGAGATTAGGAGGGAAAATCAGTTTCCAGCCTGTCCCTGGGATCGCCTAAAGCCACCCCTGCCCCGGATTTGAACCGGACCCCGAAGGGTGAAAGGCTCCTGCCAATCCCCAGAGGATGCAGCTGCTCCCGACAGGGATTTGTAACAAATCCTGCCCCGAGGGCAGCAGCCTTTGCTTTCCTTCCTCTGATCATCGATGGCAATTTAAAGATTTCCCTTTCTTCCCACTCCTCCCGTGCCCATTGCACCCTTCTCTGCCTTCTGCCATCTCAATCCAGCTAAATCTTCTGAGAGGAGATTAAGGACTGGTAGATTTTAAACAGTGTAAGCCAAGGTGGATGCTCACATTCCAATGGGTTTTTTGGTTTGTTTGTTTTTTTTTTTTCTGTTTTGGGTTTTGTTGGTTTGGGGGTTTTTTTGTTGTTGTTGTTGTTTTGGGGTTTTTTTGTTGGGTTCTTGTTGTTGTTTTTGTTGGTTTCGTTTCTTTTTTTGTTGGGTTTCTTGTTGTTGTTGTTGGGTTTTTTGGTTTCTTTTTTTTTTTTTTCCCCTCCCACAGTTTCTTGATAGACAAAAAAGTCCTGAGCTTAATCTGCTTCTTCAAAGGAAGATCCAAAACACATCTGACCAAAAATGCAAATACCCTTGAGCAGGGCATTTTCTTATTGATCCTAACCCTGCCCAACCTCTGCTGCTGGACCACCACTCCCTGCTCTGCTCCTCCTGGCATTCCCTGCTTCACCTCCCTCTTCCGGTGGCAAAATCCTTATTGACTTTGGGGGGATTTGTATCAGGGCAGCACCAACTGAGATTTTCCACCCTTTGAGTTCTGCTGTGCAGCAATTCACACCAACTCTGTATCGCAGGAGTGAAGCAGCTCCAGCAGCTCCATGATGCCCCGCTGGAATTCCTGCTGGATGGAATTGGAGTTGGATGCTTGCAGCAGGGATCTGCTCTTTGCTCGGTGCTTTTGTGAACCCGAGGAGAACATGAAGAACAAGGGCAGGACGTGGCTGTGGTGCTGCTCAGCTCTTCTGTGTCCCTCTGTTTGCTGCCACCTCCTGAGGTGTTTAAAAAAAAAAACAGAGACAAGACGACAACCAGCTTGTCACGATAGGACAGGAAATAAAGGTGCTTGACTCCAGTCAGGAGGCAGTAGGAATCAGAAGGTTTATTTACAATTCATTCAGCCCTTTTATAACACGCCGGGCTAAAGGCACGTTATTGGTCCACAGGACTGACACCTCTCCCCTTGGCTCAGGAACAGAAATAGCAAACAACTCCTGTTGTCATGGGAAAGGAATATTGTTTACACAAGGTTGTTTTGGGAAAAAGAAAAACCGTTGAAAAGTTTCCTTTGGGAAGAGCTCAGCAATTCTCAGGCTCAGAAAATATCAGGTCCACACCAGGTGACTGTTAATTAATGCAAATGCATGTTCATGAGCTCATTCTGCCTTCAGTTCATCCTCCAGGATCCCTCCAGCTGCTTGTGTAACTCTCCTCCTGTATATTTTCCAAATTTTATCACCTCATAAGGGTCAGTGTTCTTTAAAATAGGATCTAAATCCCAATATTACCCTTTTGTTTCATTTTCTGAATGAAAGGAGCTACAAAGAGGAAAAAATAGTTTACAAAGTTACTGTAAAAGAACAAAAATTACAAAAATTACAAAAATTACAAAAATTGTAGTGGTATCAGGCAACTCCCAGGATTTCTTTTGGAGTGTTCAGGCAAAGGGAATGTCACAATGTGAGCAAACACTCTCTGTCATTGTCCTATTGATTTTGGGTTCCCTGCCACGCTCAGTGCAGCTGAGGATTGGGGGGTGACACTTCCAGAAGGGGCTGCTGATCTCAGGGCTTTGTTTTGGGTTTGGCAGCCCAGGCTGGAATAATTCACAGCAGCGAGGTTTGAACTTGGAGCTGTCCTCGCTTTTCTGTCCACGGTGTTTATTTGCGGGTGGCTGAAACCAGGAAAGGTCAAATCTCGATCTCTCCCCAAGATCCCCGTAGATAATTTAGACATTAATCAAGCTCTGTGCTCTCTCCTTCCCTTCATGAGCATTCCTGACCCGGGAGCAGCGTGAGGCAGCAAGTAAGGACAAGTGGGAATGTCTTCAACAGCCCCACACTCCCACCCTGCCAAACTGAATTATCCCTCTCCTGGCCCATCCCTCTGCTGAAAATTCACTCTTGGAGACAACAGAAACTTTCTCTTCTCTGAACCAAAAAATAATAAAAAAAATCCTTTCTGGAGATCGTTCAGGTTCCCTCCCACATTGCTTGGGAGATTTTCCTCCAAAGTTCTGTCTGAGCAGGGCCGGAACATCTTCCCTTGTTCTCCCCTGCCTCAGATCAATATAACGACCTTCACCAGAGCTGTAATTGCATTGGGCAGGGATGCATCAAACCTCAGAATATTTGATTTGTCCTCAACCTGAGGTGAGGACTCTCAGTGTATTTTTTTTTTTTTTTCTCTCCTCGGCCCTCTGCAAGTGCAATTCCGTTTAAATCTGCGGGGATCGCCCTGAGATTGCTCTGGTAAAGGAGGTGGGTTAATATCCCTCCTGTCCTTGGCTTTGCTGCAGACAGTGGCAACGAGGGGCCTAATTAGTGTGATTGGGTCGGTGCTTAAGCAGGCTGCTCCAAGAGAAACTGGACTGACACCATGAAACTCATTAAACTCAGCTCTTCCACAAGCCGCGGCTTTATGCGGGAGACGAAAGGGATCCAGCAAGAGGGAAGTCAAGGCAGAATCCTCATCAGAGTAATTAGTGCGAGTCATTATTTCCTGGGAGCCTCAGATGGGCACATTTATTCTGCGGAGATGCCGAGGGGAAGGCTGGATGGAGCTGCCTCGGGAGGGGAGGAAGGAGAGGGGGTTTGCCCACATTCCCTGGCGAGGTGATGGGTGATCCTATTAGCACAGCTAATCCCCTTTGCTGCGCTCATTCCCTGCCATTATCTCTATTTGGATGCTGATTTCCCTCGTGGAATTCTCCTGCCATTCCAATGTTTAGCAGGAAGGAATTTGAGAAAGGGGAAAAATCTTGCCTGGGCTGTGGCAGCGTCCCTGGAAGGAAAAGGAGCTGCTGGTAGGTCGGGGAGAGAATCTCCAGCAAAACCTTCTGCTGGTGGTGGTGGCATCCCCTCGGAGGATCCGTGTTCCCAATCCTGGAATCCATCGTGTTCTTTCCTGCTGGAGCTGGAATGTGCTGCCTCAGTCAATGCTATCAAAACAGCTTTGCCAACAAACTTCCTGCACTTGGAATGACTGAAGGGGAAAAGGAGACGATGGAATGGAGCAGGGAAGTGATTTGCCAGAATCCTGGAATGTATTCCTGGGCCCCCAATTGCAATTCCAGTGCTGGGGGCATGTCGGGTCACCCCTTGGGTCACTCCTGACCTTTCAAATTGTGAGCACACCCTTCAGAACCTCCTGCTCTGGTCTCCGGCCAGAATTCCTCATGGATGAGCCTTTCAGGGGCCCCATTTTCAGCTGCCCAGAGCAGCTGTGACTGCCCCTGGATCCCTGGAAGTGTCCAAGGCCAGGCTGGACGGGGTTTGGAGCAGCCTGGGATTGTGGATGATGTCCCTGCCCATGGCAGGGGGTGGAATTACATGACCTTTAATGTCCCTTGACACCCAAACCTTTCCATGATATCTAATTTCCCTGATATTACTAGAAACGAGTCGGGAAATGAGTTTTTTTAGTTGGTTTGGGGTTTTGGGTGTGGTTCATCTTGGGGTTTTTTTAAATAGTAAAAGATATTAATTGCCTCACTCTGTATTGCCCTGCTTTATCAATGGAACAAAGACGGCAATACGTTCATTGTGGAAAGATGATTATTTTTATTTATGGATTTATCTCCCCTCCCTTTTGGACCCTCCCCGTCCCCAGCAGCGCAGCGCAAGCAACTGATGCCCAAAGTGAGAGAAACAAATAACTCAGCGATGCCACAGGGATAATGCCCGGCTTAAAGCTCATTTGTCAGGCAGTGTTTGCCTCTTAAAACCTTCCTTTGTTATGGAGAGCAGAGATCCTGCAAATGCGATGTGATTGCGGCTGGAAAAAGACGGGAGGGCTGCGTTCTGACCTGCAGACAAAATGTGTCAAACGAGACCTTTCAGCGCCGAGACGCTCCCAGCTCCTAATGAAATCTGTCAGGTACAGATGAATGGTTAACCTGCCTTTCCTTCTCCCGGCTCATTAAAATCATTAAAAGCCGGCGATAATTATGATCCTTTCTGACTGCTGTATTTATGTCAACCCCGGGGGTCTCGTGCCTGCGGAAGGATTCTGCTCGGATGGGAATCGTTGCAGAAGGTCACTGGTGCTCCTTCCCAGCACGGGGATGGGGAACTGGAGGTTTTCCCTCTTTGCTGCCCTTTTCGAGTGCGGGATCTGACCTGTAGAACACAAACAGGTGATTTTTTTTTTTTGCCTTTTTTTTTTTTTTTTTTTTTTTTTTTTTTTTTTTTTTTTTGATTTATCAGTCAGGGATTGAACATTAAATCAGCTTGTATTCCAAACTGAGCAGCTCCTGATCCTCTGCCACGTGAGACAACCCATGGATGTGCGCAGGACTAAGGGAAGATGATGGGCTGCAGCATTACCCGAGGGAAGACCTAATCTTTTAGACCAATGCGCCCTCACAATGACAATATGTTATTTATTCTCTATTTTTTTGGCCCCTGGGTCTCTCCTCGTGTCTTTTCTCCACTTTTTTTTTTTTTTTTTTTTTTTTTTTTTTTTTTTTTTAACAAGTGGCACCCCTGAGAACTCCTGATGTTCCTCCGCCTTTTCTCACGGGTTGGGTGTGCTCACACAGGTATTTCTGGAAGCCTTGGTGTCAGTGCTCTGGTTGTGGCTGGGAATTTTGAGGCCTTTGCTGAGTTTCATTGATTTTTTACCAACTGTGCTGCTGTACTTTGGTGATCTATTCCAGAGGCCTCAAGTTTAAGGCCTGACCCAGGTTTGTACTGAAGGACATTTCTACAGCAGCAAAAGGATTTTTTTTTATTTCTTTTTTTTTTTTTTTTTTTTGCTCAGCACTTGAAACATTTTTCTGCTCATGTAGCTCACAGAATTGAGCGTGATGGAGCTAATTTCTCAAAGCTGAAAATACAGACTGTCACGGAAATCCATAGAAAGAAATCCATAGAAAGATTCCTGCTTGTTTTATATCAAATCCAAAAATCGCTTTTATTCCTGAGCTGCTGTTTGAGCTCATCCTTGCCAGCCAGGGAGTCTGGAGTCAAAGAATTTAATATCAAACCTGGGGGTCTGACAGGTTTTGGAGGGGAAAGGGGGAGATGATTCCCGTGAAAGTCCCTGTCTGGTTCCATATCAGGCATTGACAAAGCAATCAGTGGAATTCTTCTTCAGCATAGATTATGCTGTAAAAGCAAAAAAAAAAAACCAACCCAGCATTGATTTGGGTTTGTAATAAGATGACAAGTCTGTAATGATCAGCAGCTTCAGAGATTACAGAAATGTACTTTTCATTTCTCTGACACGATGTCAATACCTTTTCCAGCTGTTCTGAACGCCCTGAGAGGTTTTATCTTAAAATCTGGGTTTGAGAAAGATAAGCGAGAGAAAAGGTTGATCTGCCATTGAAACGGTGTCACTTCTAAATTCTTTTGTGTTTGACAAAGTATACTTTATAAAGTGTTATAAAGTACAAATGGGGTCAGGGAAGCACCTTTTGCTCCACTTCAGGTTGACTTAAGCCCTTTGTTTGGGTGATTTTCAGAACACAACATCCATGAGCTTTTGGGCTCTGAGGTGAGTTTTTCCTCATACTGTGCCTTGCCGGAATTTTTTTGCCATCTTTTGGAAAAAAAAATTCCTTGGTTTTAACGGTCTTGACCAAGCTAAACAAATCCATGGTGAGGCTGATGTCACCTGGTCACAGCCAAATCCATCCCACGTGAGTAAAACAGGCTGAGGAAAGGCAGTGGGGCCAAGAAATGCTTTTATATTCCTTTGATTCCATCAATTATTGATCAGGCTTTTAGCAGCGATCATCTGTAAATGGTGTTTTACACCCCAGCGCGTGCCAGAGGGATCTCTAGTAACCCAGCTGGAATTTTTAAACAGATTAAGCATGTAAGTGCTGGTAACACAGAATGAGACAATCCTGAGCCCTTTATGGGGGGGCTAAAAATAGGGATTTGCATGATTTGTTCCCATCTCCATTGTGCTGCTCAGTAACGCAGACTGGCCCATTTGTTCCTCTGGCTCTGCTGCTGGTTGGACACTCTCAATTCCCCTGGCAGCGGATTCACTCTGGATACACCATGATGGAAGTGAACTCTGGACTGGATTCCCCACCAGAATTCCTTCTGAAAACTCCGGAGCCGCTCTATCGGCTCCTTTCTCCTGCCCCTGGAGCACACAAACCCTTCTTGTCCCTCGCCTTCCCCTCTCTCTGCGTTCCGCGCCGGAGTCCCGTGAATTTGGGGAATTTAGCTGAAATCCAGGCATTTGTTTTGTGTTCATGTCACACGTTGTTTCTGCCACAGTTGCTCTCCTTCCCCCCTCAGCCAGCAGCACACGGAATAAAAGGAGCTTGTGTGAGATTTGGCTCAGCAGCCTCGGCTCTGCCTCTGTGCCAAACCCCTTAAAGCTGCAGCAGCCCCCGGGCTGAGCTGAGAGCTGCAGCAGCCCGGCCTTGTCAGGGCTTTTCCTCTCCTCTTTTAACTCTTCCCGACCCTCTGGCAGGGGAGGAAACGAAGAGGCTTCGGGCAGAGTCACCCAGTGCTCACAGTAACAGCTCCGAGTAAAACGGGCAGGCAGCGGAGAGGGTGGTGGGATTTCTCAAAGTGAAAATGGAAGAGGGGAAATTTAGGTGGGATACTGGGGAGGAATCCTTCCCTGGGAGGGTAGGCAGGGGCTGGGATGGAATTCCCAGAGGAGCTGTGGCTGCCCCTGGATCCCTGGAAGTGCCCAAGGCCAGGCTGGAGCACCCTGGGACAGTGGGAGGTGACCCTGCCCATGGCAGGGGTGGCACTGGGTGGGTTTTTAGCACCCTCCCCACCCAAACAACTCCAGGATTCTGTGAAAAGCAAACTCTGGGCTGACTAAACCGACCTGGGGGAATTGTTTTCTGTGCTTGCACCTTGTACCAATCCCAGTCCTTGTGGCTCTTTCTCACGGTCACTGGAAGCATCCACGACAGGGAGATTTTGCTTTGCGTGGCTCAAATGCCCTTTTGGAACATGATGACAGTGGTCAGCTACTCATAAATTATCTGTGCTGGGGGTTAGGGCCTGCATTTAACCGAAACTCACTCCCAGATCCCCTGAGATTCCAGCTTCCCAGTCAATCAGGTCCCCCAGAGACTGCCCGAGCTCCAGGAGCATTGGGACACCACTCCCAGGGATGCCCAGGGTGGGGTTTTGGGGTGTCTGTGCAGGGCAGGGGTGGATCAGAGATCCCTGTGGGTGCCTCCCAGCTCAGGATATTCCATGATGTAATGTTTTTCTGTTTTTATGATTCTGTGAGGTATTTAGAACAATTCCCATGGTACCACTGCTCCCTTTCCTTTTCCTCCTGGAAGTCAGGGGAGGCTACACCCAGCACAGGGTCAGGTCCTGCCTGGTGGCTCCTGGCACTCCAAGGAGCACCTAAATCCCTGTCAGCATCTCCAGCCTGAAGGAATCCCCTCTTCTGTTCCCAAAGGTGAGTAAAATTAAACTCGTACTAAACTCGACAATTTTCAGGATACCAAAAGAAGCTGTTGTCTTTTTATAGGACACCAAGCTGACTGCCAGCATCCATGGAAAGTTCTTCCTGCACAACAACTTTGAAATCCATCCTGCAGTTCCCCTGGAAGGAAGACTGTCTTTCTCTTTCCTTAAGAACTGAATTTGGCTTTGCAAGGAGGGGGCCCCTGTGGCAATGGGAAAGCTGCAGGAGGGCTGGCAGCAGGTCCTGGCTTTCCTACAGGATTTGTAGCCTTGGGCCACTCATTTGGTGCTTGTGCCTTTTTTAATGTGTCTATTTTAGTATATAAACACGAACAGCCTTCCCAGGGCCTGCTCCTGGCTCTGCCTCTCCAGAGCACAGATTTCCTTGAGCCCTTCTGGAACCCTCCTCACCCAGCAGATGAAGCAGAACCTGGCAGAAGGAAGAGGCAAATACTTGTGAACTCTGTGTTGGAATCCGAACCCGGGATATTTCATGGAATCGTGGAATGACTTGAGTGGGAAGGTGTCGGAGCAGAGAATAGAGGTGACCTCACCCCTGATAAGTAACAGCTCTGTTAATTACCCAATATAACCACACCCCGGATGGGTCAGAGCTACATCCAATAAAGATAAGTGTTATAAAAGGGAGTGGGTGACCTGGTGAGAAGATTATGAATGTGAGGATGATGAAGAAGAAGGGTCCTGGGGAGAGAGAATCCCTGCTGTGAGGTCAGTCTGGGGCTGCAGTCAGAGCCTGGTGTTGGAACCTGCAGTCACAGTCTGGCTGGGTAAAAGCTGCAGTTACAGTGTGTGCACACCAATCCCTGCAGTCACAGTGTGTGCACACCAATCCCTGCAGTCACAGTCTGTGCACACCAATCCCTGCAGTCACAGTGTGTGCACACCAATCCCTGCAGTCACAGTCTGTGCACACCAATCCCTGCAGTCACAGTGTGTGCACACCAATCCCTGCAGTCACAGTCTGTGCACACCAATCCCTGCAGTCACAGTGTGTGCACACCAATCCCTGCAGTCACAGTGTGTGCACACCAATCCCTGCAGTCACAGTCTGTGCACACTAATCCCTGCAGTCACAGTGTGCACACCAATCCCTGCAGTCACAGTCTGTGCACACCAATCCCTGCAGTCACAGTGTGCACACCAATCCCTGCAGTCACAGTGTCACACCAATCCCTGCAGTCACAGTGTGTGCACACCAATCCCTGCAGTCACAGTGTGCGCACACCAATCCCTGCAGTCACAGTGTGTGCACACCAATCCCTGCAGTCACAGTCTGTGCACACCAATCCCTGCAGTCACAGTGTGTGCACACCAATCCCTGCAGTCACAGTCTGTGCACACCAATCCCTGCAGTCACAGTCTGTGCACACCAATCCCTGCAGTCACAGTGTGTGCACACCAATCCCTGCAGTCACAGTCTGTGCACACCAATCCCTGCAGTCACAGTGTGTGCACACCAATCCCTGCAGTCACAGTGTGTGCACACCAATCCCTGCAGTTACAGTCTGTGCACACCAATCCCTGCAGTCACAGTGTGTGCACACCAATCCCTGCAGTTACAGTCTGTGCACACCAATCCCTGCAGTCACAGTGTGTGCACACCAATCCCTGCAGTCACAGTCTGTGCACACCAATCCCTGCAGTCAGAGCTCACAGGCAATAACCAGCAGTCGGAGGCTCCAAGGGAAACCCACAGCAGGAGCTGCTGCAGGCAGAGTCAGGGAATGGTTGGAGCCAGGATGGCTGAGCTGTGAAGAGGAATAAACCAGGACCCTTCTCATGCTGGGATGAACAAGAAGTCTGTGCCTCGACTCATTTCTGCCCTCTGACAAGGGGCTGCTGCAAGAGGAAGGGACCTTAAGATTATCCAGTGCCACTCCTGCCATGGGCAGGGACACCTCCCACTGTCCCAGGTGGCTCCAACCTGGCCTTGGACACTTCCAGGGATCCAGGGGCAGCCACAGCTCCTCTGGGAATTCCATCCCAGCCCCTCCCCACCTCGAAATGCATTTACAGCACTTTGCCTTTTCTCTAGCTCAGTAGAAGAAGTGACTTTGGTGTTATCACCTGGGGTTGGCGATTAAATATTTTCATTAAGTCTGGAGCATTTTCCACTCCTAAAAGCGTTTCTGTAGCACTGTTTACTAAGCACAGTCATTTGGCTGTTGATGTTTATATAAAAATAAAGAAAAGAGCTCCCTTTTCTAATGCTGTGAACTTTCATTGCCTTTTCCCTCCTGCAATGACAACAGGACAATTGCCCTTAATTAAAATAACCCATAATGGTGAGAATTCTTGGGAAAAAAGTATTCATGGTCAGGGAGGAGAAATGGTAGAGGATGAAACTGATTTTTTTGCATGAGCTGTAATGAAATACTTGGGACCAGGCCTGTTGACAACACCTTTCCCTTTCCCTTTCCCTTTCCCTTTCCCTTTCCCTTTCCCTTTCCCTTTCCCTTTCCCTTTCCCTTTCCCTTTCCCTTTCCCTTTCCCTTTCCCTTTCCCTTTCCCTTTCCCTGTATCCTTCCCAGTTTCATAAAATCACAGAACAGTTTGGCTTGGAATGGACCCTAAAGATCCCCAAGTTCAATCCCCTCATCCATATCCATCCCCCATATTCCCTTTTTTTTTTTTTTTTTTTTGAGATACAGACACAGAACATTAAGATCCCCGGGGAAATGCATGCCTGGTTTGTTTTTTATTTATTTATTTTCCTTAAAAAGTCCATAGCATTGAGCTCCCTTTAATTAATTTTACAAGATGATAAATTGACAGCATTACGACATCAGAAAGTCCATCCAGTGGAACTTTTATGGGAATAATTTGTAAATCTGCTGCTCATAAAATATTAAAGAAAAGCTGTGGTTAAAAGTTGGGTTTGCTGCATATTGACGAGGACCGGCCTTAAAATGGGAAAACACGGGAAGTGAGTCTGGTGGAACGTGGGTTTGGGGACTTGGGGGGCAAAAAGAGGGAGCTGAAGGGGTGCTCTGGGTGGGCAGAAGGGAAGCAGAAAGATATTCATGGATCTCACGGAATCATGGAATGGTTTGGGTGCGAAAGGACCTGAAATCCCACCCAGTGCCACCCCTGCCATGACAGGGAGACCTCCCACTGTCCCAGGGTGCTCCAACCTGGCCTTGGGCACTTCCAGGGATCCAGGGGCAGCCACAGCTCCTCTGGGAATTCCATCCCAGCCCCTCAGCACCCTCCCAGCCAAGAATTTCTTCCCAAAATCCCGTCTCCCCCGCCCTCTGCCCATGGGAAGCCATTCCCCCTCTACTTTGTTTTTGGGTTGTGCCTTCTCGGGATTCTTCCTACACCAACAATTTTTAAAATAAATTATATTTTTAGTCATTTTCTTTCCTTACAGAGAATGCGAATGTCCTGAAACACTTAATTTATATATTTTTCTTAATTATTATTTTTAAATAGCGCTGCGCATAAACTTTTCATTTGGTTCATTTGGGGAAAAAATATGGCTGACCTAAATAGCAAAACTACCTTTGATCTTGCAGAGATTGAACTGTTAGCAGAAATTAATGACTGAAAAATGAACACGTGTGGCATCCCTCCAGAGAATAAAACACAGCTCTGAATCAAAGAATCCCAGTGCAGAAGAAGCCAACTTTCCCACAAAGCTCGTGCTTTTAAACAAAATGATTGGAATTTTAAAGAGGGCTCTGCAGGAGGGGAATGACCAGGCTGTGCCAGAGTTTTACAAATGAAAATTCTCCATTGTGTGTTGTGCGTTCCTCGGTTTGGGTTGTGGGTGGGTTTGAAGTGGGTCAGCCCTTGTTGGCTCCACCTGAGCAGCTCCAGAGTGTTGGAAAATCCAGAATAAGAGGCACTAAATCCATCTTTGGAGGCTGAGCCTGAGGAAGGAGAGGTGGGGGAATCAGCTCTGTCCCTCCAAACCTTCCCCACGGGCAGTGCCTGGGTTTGGAGCCAGTGTTTGGGTGAGGAAATGGAAAAATAAAACTTCCACAGGGAGACTGGAATGCATGGCCTCGTTTTCCAGGACTGACAGGCCCCTGGTGTCGATGGAATTTGGTGTTTGCTCAGCACAATTGGAATTCTGAGCTGTTACAATCCTAAAAGCTGAGGATTTAGGCAAAATTCTGCTCTCTGCATGAAATTTTATGGGTTTGGTTTTTTTTTCCTACAGAATCCTGGCATTTTTTCCCCTCCAGGACAAGTGGAAATGGCCTCCAGTTGTACCAAGGCAAGTTCGGGTTGGATTTTAGGGAAAATCTCTTCACTGGAAGGAGCTGCCCAGGGCAGAGGTGGAGTCCCAGATCCTGGAGATGTTCAAAAATGAGTGGATGTGGCACTTGGATGGTTTATTTTAGGTGGCACCTGGTCAAAGGTTGGACTTGATGCTCTTGGAGGTCTTTTCCAACCCCACTGAGTCCATGATTTTATAAAATCCGTTCTCCATCTCTAGAGAAGGACAATACTGGGGAGAGGGTTTCTCTTTTCTTTCACTTTTTTTGCATTTAAATTCCACGTCCTTCAAGGTCTGTCTCTGATTGCCCTGGACACAGCCCAGAGCACCCTGAGATTTCAGAGAGGTCCTCTAGGAGATTCTTTAATGTAATTAGCGATGGTCAATCTGATTGAAGTAATGAAATGTGTGTAACTCTCTGCCCATGGAAGGCTTAATTAATTAAAATTCATCGAATGTGTCACAGAGTTTGCTCACTGAGGAGCATGCTGGAAACACCAAATAATATTTATTACTTCTGTTGTGAAAATGGGGATAATAACTTGAGTTTGTTATTCCAATTTACGGGATTTGTCTATGAAAACTCAAATTTCCTGTGAGAGAACTTGACCTCAATTTCCACTTATCAACAGCGTGTCTGGCTGCCTCACCCTCCTCAGGCTTTGTGGTGTGAAATGGGGGATTCAATTAAAGAACCAAAATTAATGTTTTCTTCTGCACCCTCTTCCTGGCTGGTGGCAAAACTGGGAGGACCTTTTTCCATCAGAATGTGGATTATCCAAAGGAAATCCCTCTTCCATCTCCACGCTCCTTCCTTTTAGTGGTTTTAGCGGCACATCAGCTTTTATTTCTCCTGAATTTCTAACTGGAGTTTTCCAGGGGGAACTCCAGGATCTAAGGCAGCCAGGATGCTGCTGCAGGAACACCAGCCTGGCCCTGCTGGGCTTTGGCTCCTCACGTTGATCCCTCCTGGGCCACAGCTGCGGCAGCCGCCCCTCGGAGAGCTGGCAGGAGTGAGGAGCTGGGTGTTCCTCTGGTCCAGGGGGGTTTTCACGTCCTTCACTGTCCCATCTGGGTCGTCAGAAACTGATCCCTTGGGGAGGCTGAGCTGGAACAGAGACTGGGCAGAGCTGGAGAATAAAGCAAATATTTATTAAATGACCTTTAGGATCCACCTTGGGCAGGACAAGAGCCTGGCCAGGGCTACACCCAAGGTGGACCCAAAATGGTCCCAAAATGGACACAAAATGGTCACAAAATAGCTGACTGGTCACGAGGTCTCACACTTTCATCAGTTTTGGGTCCATTTGCATTTTAGGGTTTAATTATTCAATTACAGCTCAAGGCTGTGAGGTCCCATCCTTCTTGTTCCTCCCTCCAGCCCACCCTTGTTTGTGCTGTTGGGCTGAACGTTGTCCTTGGTGTGCAGCAGGAGAAGGATTTGTTTTGTGTCCCTGCTGTGTGCAGAGCTGAGTGACACTGACTGTGAGCTCAGAGCTGCACCCCTGGGCACCACAGAACATGAAACACGTGAAAACTCAAACTGAAGGCATCGTTATCCTCCATGGGAAGGCAATTCCAGCACCACCTTTGGAATGTATTTGAGATAGGCTGGTGTTGGTAATGAGAGAGTAAAGCTGGTGGAGGGACTGGAGCCATTCCAGACTCCTTGAACAGGGAATTTGGCCCATGGATTCTTGCTCTGGTGTAGATGAGGAGAGCTGGGGCCTGACCTTTGTGGTGGGACACTTGTGGATCTCAGGGACACCTTCCTGTGCCAGGGGCCAGCAGTGTCAGGGTTTCTGATGCCACAAAAGCTGAGGCAAAGCTCTTGGTACCCCTGCAGCCACTCTGGAATCAGTTCCTGCCTTGGCTCTGCCACATTTTCTGATTAAAGCCCGTGTCAGCCCTGTGTAGTCAGAGAGCACAGGCTGGGTGTCAGGTAATTAACTGGTGATTAAATCAATAGCAGACGAGTGGGGGTTTGTAGGGGGAGAGCCGGGCAGGTCTCCACTCGTGAGGCTGTGCAGGAGGTGAAAACAAATCTCTGAAACCCGTGATTTCTGTCCCTCGTGACTGCAGCTTCCTGGGAATGCCTTTGGGAGCTCTGCTGGTGGACACATCCCCCTGGAACCGGCGGGTTTTGGGGAGCAGGCTGCAGCCAGGGAGCCAAAGGTGGTGCAGCTAAACCTGCCCTAATGGAAATGTGCCTGTCTGCAGGTTTCAAAGCAGCCTGCAGAGGTATCATTATCTCCAGCACGACAGGCCAAAAATACCTTAACAATATCCTTCCTTTCTCAGGGAAAAAAAAAAAAAAAAAAAAAAAAAAAGAAAAAAAAAAAAAAAGAAAAAAAGAAAAAAGCAGCATTTCTCATGGAACATGTCAGTCTTGTGCTTCTGCCACTGTCACACGACAATGCCTGCAGCTGCTGTGTCCCACGCTGTCCTGTCTGCTGGAAATGTGCTGAGAGCAGGGTGGGCGCTGGAAAAGGAGAGCTCCCTGTGCTGCAGGTGACTGCAGACATCCATTCACCTGCTCGGCGCTGCACGGGAGCGGCTCTGGGGCCGGCAGAGAGGCACCAGGAATTGCTCTGCATCTGTTCTCGCTGCTAATCCTATTACCAGCAACAGGATTAGTTCATAAACAAAGAGCCCTGCTCGTCTGCTCCCTGTGCCCCGCTCTGAAAAATCAAACGGGGTTTGTATCACACGCAGCACCTCATCCAGCTCCTCCAGCTGCTGGAATTCCCTGCACTGACACACGGATTTGTAGGATTTCTGGGGGGAAAAAAATGGATTAGAATGCAGCAAACATCCTATCTTGGTTTTGAGGGCTATGTGTTATTATTAAATATATTTCAAAATATAATTATTCCAATAGACTTGAGGGATGGGAAGAGGCAATAATAACTTGGGGTATTATTAATGAGGGGACTGTTCCATGTGCCCCTGCCTTGCTCTGAGGACAAGGGTGTTGGAAGGAACCAGATTTCCCCATTAATTTACTCACCTGGAAAGGGTTTTAGTGATGCTCAGCTACTGCTGGAGACTGGGAGGTGCCTGAGGTTCCCTCCCTGCTCTGTAACCCCTGGGCATCGCTGCTAAATTGGGTGGAAACACCGAACTTCCTTCAGCTTTTCCTCACCCTCTTGCCTGGCTGCAGGGCTGTGTTTGGAGGCGATGGGGAAAGGAGCAGGGAGAACATATGTGAGCTCTCCCCAGCAGGAGCTGAGGGGTAGCAGAGCCTCGTCTTTGCTTTTGTAATTATTTCTGCAAAGCCGTGCTGGCAGCTCCTCCCTGTAGAACCTCAGCATATGCCAGCAAAACTTTCTGTGCTGGCACGGCTCCCTGAGCTGCTCAGATGATGTGAGCTAAGTTGACAAAAGCAGTATTTTGTCAGTGCTGCTACATCTCCTGGATTCAATATTTTAGGACCAGACAGGGCCATTCTTCCCTCCCTCACCCCCTTCCTCGCTGCTCTTCCTCTCCTTCCCTCGTGTCTTTCCTCATCGCTTTCTCCACTCAACGGAGGAAACAAAACCAAACCCAAACCCATCTCCATGCACCAAGGCTGGCGGCATCACCCTGTCGGATTATCCCCTTTTCTGACCCAGAGATGGGGCAACTGAGAGGCGTTTTAAAAACTTTTATTCCATTTTCATCTGAAGGGTGAGACAATACAGATGTTGCAATTCACGCCATCACAATCAGAACCCAAAATATTTCCTAATTACAAAACATTATAAGCGTTTCTTGGCCTGTCAGCTTTTGCCACACAATGCTGTAAATGCCTTAAAGCCAATAATCTAAAATCACCCCTCGTGGGTCCTACTACAATGCACCTTTCATAGTTCTATTTTCATATTTATATGTTCCATATATTCACCTTCCATAGTTCTATTTCTCCAAAGCATCCAGTCTTATTTGCAAGGCGATCATTAGAAACTTGTTCCAAGTTCCATTTCTCTCTCAACAATGTCTGTCCTATGCCATGGCGTTTCTAAGTCAGCATTTCTTATCTCAGAGTTTGCACACAGATATAGACTGTGAGCCTTCTGTCAGGCTTTGAGAATTCCCTACAAATCCATTTCCCACATCACCCAAATCACTACAGACCCTTAATTTCAACGGCAGGGAAATATTTTATGAATTGATGCAGCTTGTCTGACCCACACCTGTCACAGGTGTGTCCCAGCTGGGGATCTTTGCTTTCCAGGACAGACTGACCAGACCCAGAGGCAGCAGCTGATGTCACTTGACCTTTGTGGCGTGTCCAGCGTGGCCAGCCCAGGCTGGGGAAGGGGACACGAGGAGCAGATGGGTTTGTGGCAGGAGCTGGGTGGCAGATGGTGCCTGCAGACAGCTCCTGCCGTGACCTCGGTGGGTTTCCCCTTTTAGCGGCACTGATAAGGTTTGAATGTGTGTTTGGGCACTGTGGAAAGGTGCTGAGGAGGGGCAGCAGCAGCAGGATAAGCTCTGATATTTAATCTGAGGGTTTGAGAGTTCATCTTTACTCCTGGTACAGTAAAAACCTTTCCAGGCCACTTGATCGAATCTGTAAATTCTTGGATCGCCTTCTTCTGACGTCTTCATCCTCAACGCACGAGATTTATTTCATCTGATATTGTCACATTAATTCGTCTGATTTTTTTTTTGTCTGGGTTCAGAACAAACCCAGAGCCTTCTGGCCGTGCCTGTAAAATTGGGAACAAATTTCTGTATTTTTCCAAATGTTTATTAGTTCCATTATTTTTTGAACAGGTTTTTGGGACAGGCTTAAGCAAACCCCAAAGCATTCTTAGCCTTAAGCCTCTGAGCAGGCTTAGAGGGCCCAGCTTGTCAGATTTAGAGCACTTTTCCTCCTCGAGAGAGTGACGCTGTTTTGCACCACAACGACACAGACTCTGAGATTCAGAAGGCTGAAAGTGACTCCTTTATTTCTGGGATGTGTCTCCCTTTTATACTATTTCACACAGACCAGTTGGATTGGTGACACAAAGACAAACCTCTTCACTCACATTGGTCAGAGCAGAGGGACAGCAAGAAGAAGTCCCTCCTAGGGAGAGGAATGGATAACAAAGTTACAGTTACAAAAACATTTCTCCTGTTGACAGAAAATTCCCTGGGAAAAGAATTTCGGAAAACCAAAACACCTCAGGCACAAACCAGGCCTACAGGGGAGCATCCACAGCGGGGCTGGCACGGACTGGGATGATGAGGTTGATTTGTTCCCTTCAGTGCATCCACCTCAGCAATTCCCAGCTTTTCCCCCCACCTGGAGCCCGAGCTGCCTCACCCCTCCCAGCAGCTGCAAATCTTTTATCTGAAATCTTCTCCCTCCAGTGATTTACACTCGCCTGACTTAGCATTTGTAGACCTGCCCAGTGACATCCTCAGTCCTGGACTAAACCCCGGCTTTGCCAAATCGTTCTTTACTGGGCTGCTCTCAATCTCCCCTTTCTACATCTCCTGAATTTTTCATGGCCTGTAAAGAAGGATTGTCTTGAGTCAAAGGAGAAAGATGAATTAAAAATGAGGAGTGCACGGATTTGGGTTGTAATAGGTCAAGTCGCTGCTTTGGGGGTTTTATTTGTGTAGAAATGTGAAATACAGCAAAGAAATTTGGCTGAGGAGGACCTGAATGTAAGGATCTCTAAACCCAAGTGCTTCACAGGGATGAGGAGATCCCTCCCTGTGCGAAATGAAATGTCGTTTTAACTGAAAATCACGGCAAAATGTGGCTCAGGATGGAGTTTTCATTCCCAGACGAAACCAAAAAGAGGTTAAATGTTTATATTTTACCTCTTGGCACCTCTCAGTTACTGTCAATATGTGGCACCATCCAGAATGTGACACCCTGTGGCACAGGGATGCTCCTCCCGTTGCAAGATTTTTATTTTTTTTTTTCCTAATGTCAAAACATTCTTAGTTTGAGAAATCCCAATAGATGAAGGGATTGGAAGATCCATATGTTTGGGGAACGTGGTGTGAAATGTAGTGGAAAACTTTGTGTGCTTGGTATCCTCTCGGAGCAGATGGGGGCGAGCAAAGAGTTAACTTTGAGGCAAAAAAAAAAAAAATAAATGCCGCAGTTCCAATGTCCCTGAAATCTGCATGGTGTTAAATCCAACTGCCTTTGATGTAACACACCAGTGGAATTGGGAATTGAGGCCACTGGAGTTGCATGAAAAATCAGTGGCCAAGGCAGAGCTGGGGAGGGAAGGAGGGAGGGAGGGTGGGGACTCCCAGGCCTGGATTCTGCAGGCTCTGCCCAGTGTCCGGGTGTTTTGGGGGCACTCACATCACTGAATCGCTCACCTGGAGGTGGGAAAGGTCCCTCTGTGATTCCCTTCAGAAAGGAGTGAGGTTTGGGTCACCCCTGGAGCCTCTTCTGTGAATTTAGGATCCTGATCTCTCTGGAGTTCAAGCCTGTGACTCCCCTGCCATTGACACTCCCGTTTTTGTTCTTGGATGATGGAGATGACGATGCTGGGCTCGTTTATGAAGCAAGCTGAGATTCACAATTGGGAATGTTTTCCATCTCTGAACGAGACATAATTAATTTCTTTCTGTCATTTCATGCAAAATTCTGCAACAGATGGACCAGTATCATTTGGCAAATAATTCACCTGACATTTCCCTCATCAATCATTAAACAATTGGTCCAGTCCTTCATGGTGGAGCCAGCTTTAAATCCTGCTTTGTCCCGTGTTTCACAGCATGCTGATGGGGTTGGGCTGGATCCACGGGAGTCAGGGAGGGACTGACTGTGAGCAGAGCACTCCCCTCCTGTCTGTCAGCAGAGAATTCCAGACTGGATTGGGTTGGAAGGGACCATGAAGCCCATTCTCCATCCTCCCACTGTCCCCAGGGTGCTCCAGCCTGGCCTTGGGCACTTCCATGGATCCAGGGGCAGCCACAGCTCCTCTGGGAATTCCGTCCCAGCCCTTCCCAACTCTCCCAGCCTGGAATTCCTTCCCAATATCCCATCTAACCCTGCCCTCTTGTACTTTGAAGCCATTCCCCATGTCCTGTCACTCCAGACCCTTGTCCAAAGTCTCTCTCCATCTTTCATGTCTCTTTGGAAGGCCACAGTTTGGTCACCTTGAAGCTTTTCCTCTCCAGGCTGAGCTGATGCCTTTTGGGGCTGCCTAAAACCAGAGGCCAGGCAGAATTAAGGGAATAAAAAGCAGTTTATTTCTATTTATTGAAGGGCCTCCAGGTGCATTCAGGGCAGGCAAAGCCCCCCAGGGGCTGCACCCAAAAATGGACCGTGGCTCACGGGTTGTCACACTTGGATCAGTTTGGTCCATTTGCACATTGGGGGCTCATCTCCCGATTACAGCTCCAGGTGATGAAGTCACTGACCCCAAGTTTGCTGCCCCCAACTCACTTTTGTTCCCATCCCTGGGGGCCTGGGGCAGTGAGGGGTCCTTGATCGCCAGGCCTGGAGAGGAATTGTTGTGTCTGCCCGAAACGGGGCAGCAGCAGCTCACACTGTGTGTGGGGTTTGGAGCTCTGCACTAAAGAACTGCAGGGTGACAAAGAGATGGAAAATTGAAAAGCTGAAATCCTAAGAAATCAGAATAATCCCGACTCCCCCAGCCTTCTTCCCCATCCTGGTGCCTCCTCTGGATCTCTCCAGCAGCTCCAGATCCTTCCTGTGCTGGGCCCAGGGCTGGTGCAGCTCTGCAGGTGGGGTCACACCTGAGCAAGGCACAGGGGCAGAATCCTCTCCCTGACTTTGTGGAGAAGTTTCCTGATATTCCATCACTTTCTGGATACCCAAACTCCCCACTGTCATTAAAGCCCTGCCCCAGGACAGTGATTTGGTTCCATGTGGCTGCAGGACAAAGGTTTGTCACAGCTGACCCGGGTGAATCCTGCTGCCTCATTAAACAGCAGCAGCCAATAAATCTTTTTTTTTTTTTTTTTTTTTTTTTTTTTTTTTAAATAGTCTCTTGAATTTTTAAATCTTGGAATTGCTAATGCCCAGGCTGGGGATGTATGGAAATGGATATTTCAAAAACTGGGCCCTAACTTTAGGCAGGGTGATTTGGATAAATTATTTCACTTTCCTCCCACCTTTTAATTAAAAGCACTGTGGCATGGGCTGTGTGCTCCAACATCTGCCTTTAATAAATGGCATTAGGTGCCATCAACTTCCAGGGGATTTCTCCAGATTAACTCTCTCCTTCCTGGGATTTCCTCCTCGTGAAAACAGCAGCTAGTGGGTTTTTTTGGGTTGTTTCTTGGTTTTGTTTTGTTTTTTTTTTTGCCTTCTCCCCCCTCTCTGCCTCTGCCTTGCATCAGTATGCGCCGCCAACCCGGGGGCTTCTCCATCCTAAGCGGAGATAATGAGCCCGACATTAATTCCACTCCAGCTGCTCCAGGCATGTAAATGAAGCTTTCATGTGTCCAGTCAAGCATCTCCGAGCCTCACCCCAGCAGCAGGAGCGGGCAGGGAGGTGAGGGGGAAAGGAGAGGCGAGCCTGGAATCCCGATGTCCGGAATTACAATTTCCCACCCGGATCAATGCCGCTGTTATCTGCAGGATTAATCATGGTGGGGTCACTTCTCCTCCTTCCCCACCCACTGGGATTGGCCGTCGTTGACCCTTTAACACCAGCACAGACACGTGAAGTCCCTCCCAGGTTTTTTACCGTGTTGGCTCCAGTCTCCTGGAGCCGTGTCCACATCGTGCACGGGCTAATTAGTTCTGTCTCTCAACAAACCTAATTAATCCAGACCCACTCCTGAGCTGGTGTGACCCTGTGATGAGCAGGAGCTGGTTCATGGCTGATGAGAGGCTGATGTGACCCCGAGTGTCTCTTGCTGGTGTTTTTACAGCCGTGCCCTAAGAAATCTCGTGCTCTGGGAGCTGTGGGGGCTGGCAGGGAAATTCTGACTCTGTGCGTGGAATCCTGGAATCCCATTCCTGTGTTACCAACATGCAGAGGCCTCACGGAGCTCCAGGAGGGAAATAATTGGGGTTTTGATCAGGTTTTGTCTGTGTTAGGGTGCGGTAAGGAATTGTCTGTGGTTGAAAGAGCAGGAGGATGGATAACCCTGTACTGCTGTGGGAGGAAAACCCCAATTCCCACCTCCCTGCCATTCCCACTGCTCCGTGTGGGAACGGGCTTGGGATGGCTTCAGTTGAAGCAGAGGGTGAAGGAAAGCAGAGTTCAATTTGCTGGGTGGGGGCCCAAATGAAAGCAGTGTGGACCTCTGACAAACACCTGATCCCTGTGAGCTCAGGGGGTCCCTGGTCACGGGTTTGGGATCTCCAGGGAGGCAGCTGGGGGGGAAACAGAGCCTGAGCTGCTGCTTTGGTTCTCTGAGAGGCTCAGAGGGACTGGACAGCACCAAAATTAGGGTTTGTTTTGGTGCAGCCCCAAGGGCCTGAACATCGGCAGGTTTTTATTAGGATCTTCTCAAGTAAAAGCAGGTTTGGAATCCATTAATCCCTGTTCCACAGAGTTAAGGCACAAATAAGCCAGGAATCCAAAAAGCTGTGGCTGCCCCATCCCTGAAGTGTCCGAGGCCAGGTTGGAGCACCCTGGGACAGTGGGAGGTGTCCCTGCCCATGGCTGGGGTGGGACTGGATGGGATTTAAGGTCCCTTCCAACCCAAACAACTCCAGGATTCCATGATTTTTCCTAATCTTTGATGATGCTGGAATCCAGGTGCCCATTTTCTTCAGATTTCACTTTACTCAGTTATCAGGGTGATGGAGCTGCTCAGTGAACTCCTGTCGTGATAGAACAGGAAATAAAGGTGCTTGGCTGCAGTCAGGAGGCAGTAGGAATCAGAAGGTTTATTTGCAATTCATTCAGCCCTTTTATAACACGCCGGGCTAAAGGCACGTTATTGGTCCACAGGACTGACACCTCTCCCCTTGGCTCAGGAACAGAAATAGCAAACAACTCCTGTTGTCGTGGGAAAGGAATATTGTTCACGCAAGGTTGTTTTGGGAAAAAGAAAACTGTTGAAAAGTTTCCCTTGAGAAGAGTTCAGCAATTCTCAAGCTCAGGAAATATCAGGTCCACAAACTCCCTCATGGATCCTTTTCTGGTAGAGGGATGCAAAGAATAAACCTCAGAGCTCTGGGGGTTTGATCTGGGACTGCATTTGAAAACTCAGAAGAGACTCTTCATCATTATTGTCTGAAAATAAAAGAGCTCAACCAAATTTTGCCAGAGTAGTTGCGGGACAATTAGGAGATAACACGGAGGAAAAAGTGAATCCCTGGAAAAATTTGTATGGGAGAGACCAAAGCAGGCCCTGAGGAGCTGTTTCAGTGTGTGTTGAGATGATAAAGACAAGGTTCTACATTTGATTTTATGAAAAGCCCATCAAACAACATTGCAGCTGTGACAGGCACATCCAACCTCTCACGTAAATAAACGTGGCAACAGGAAATATTTCCCTATTACAGGCTCTGGAGCACCTGTAATTACACTTAAGTAATGGTCTAATGCAGTCTTCTAAATAGAATAAATACAAATTTTTATAAATGTGAGAAAACTTTATTTACTGATTCTGTTCACTGTCAAAGAGCTTTTTCATGGATTTTTTCTGCCATGGTGCTGGATTTAGTCCCACATGAAGAGAAGACCCAAGTTAGACATTTCTCACTACTATTCTGTGTTCGCTTTGATTAAATTCAAGGATTTCACTGATAAACCAGCATTTCTAGGGGCCAGAAAGGTCGGGAGGGTCTTGGTCAGAACCCAAACCCAGGGTTTTGGGGAAAGGGAAAATCCTGGTCCCAGGAGGAGGCAAGGTGAGAACAGACAGGTGAGGGGATTTGTCAGAACACAGCCAGAAATAGAACCCGAACTTCCAGGTTCATCCCATGCTGTCTGCTGAGGGGTTTTATTTTGCACTGTGTGTTTTCCCATCCATTATTTCCTGATTTTTTTTTCCCCCATAATAGTGTAGGTCAGCATTTTTGGGGTGTTCATAATCACAGCTGAATATCAATATCCAATATTTATGGGTAATTTCCAATCGTGGATCCTTGCCTTTTTTTTTTTTTTTTTTTTTTTTCCCTCAAGGCCTTTCTTGCTGAGAATAATCTTGGATCATCCTCATTCCATGGGAGAATTTAATCCCAAATGATGAGCTGGACAAAAAAACCTGCTGGGATGGGATGTCCTGTAATCTACCTCTCCTTAGAGACCCTGTACTTGTATAGCATAGAGGAGTTCTGCAGATAAGTAAGAAAATATTTTCATTTATCAAGTTAGAATTAAAAACTGGTGCTGCCTGATACATTTTCCAACAGTCTGACAAGTTTTTTTTCATGTTAAAATTCTCTTTACGCATTTTATGCACACCATAGAAAGGGCCTCAGTCAAGATCACCCCTCACAACTTGCCCGGGTCTTATAAAGCAAAAACCAGGATTTTAAAAAAATGACTGAAAATGAGTAATTGGCCTCTTGAGTATAAATACAGTCTGTTTCTAAAGGACATTTGCTTGTGTTAAAATCAACCTTTCTCCTCAGCTAAAAAACAGATATTTTTGTGGTACTAAAGAAGTAATTGCCAGAGTTGTTTGCGTCACAATAATTTATTAATCTGGAAAGATGAAGACACTGCCCAGAGGTCGTGGCTGACCTGGTAATGAGACCATCAAGCATCCCCATCAATAATTAACCCAGGACACATTAACGGGGAACTTTTCATCAGCTCCCCTTCCTCGGGCATCTCCAGGTCCTTCATTATCTGCACTATTTGTGTGATGGGAAATTCCCAAAGGCACAGCTGCACCTGAACTTCCCATGGGAATGTCTGGGGTTGAGTCCCAACATCTGAACCCTCCGTGGGAATGTCTGGGGCTGATTCCCAACACCTGAACCATCCATGGGAATGTCTGGGGCTGGTTCCCAACACCTGAGCCCTCCATGGGAATGTCTGTGGTTGCAGCATCCAGTGCCCATTCTTGGCAGGGGCAGGAGCCGTGGGCAGTGTCCTCCTGCCTCCCGAATATTTCATAAAATGACATCTCCACAGCCTCTTGGGTTGAGCTCCCTCGCAATAAAAAGCTTTTCTTTCAGTTTAAAAACCATTTCCAGGTTTCAGTGTGTGCCCATCACCTCCTGCCCTGGCTCCGGTTTGGACATCTCTGCTCCTTCCCAGCAGCTGCTTGGATGAGGTTCCCCTGATCCTTCTCTTCCTGAGGCTAAACCATCCCACCCCTCCTTCCCTGGTCTGATCTCATTCTCTATCCACATTCCTAGTTTCAAGCAGAGAGGAGAAATTAAAATTAACTGGGTCTGTAGTTAAAACTTGTACAAGGATGCATTTGTTTTTCCCTCCCACCCCTCCCTGGGAATGCAGAACTCTTGGGAAAAGATCCATGAAATCCTCAGCACAGGACAGGGATTGGGAATTGTGTATGCTGGCCGTTGGGGAGGTTTGGGATGTGTGAAAAAGGGAATGATCTGGGCTTCCAGAGCCCTGCTGAAGTTGTTGTGTGACCCCTCAGAGTCGGTGCCTCCCATTAGCAAAGATGATGATCACTGTGTTTACCTGAAAGGCATAATTAATCTGAAGTTAATTGAGTAATTCTGTATTTAATCTGTTATAACAGAGAATTCGATTGACTTCCTGAACCAATCAATTTTTCTTCGCTCTCTCGTGGATGGTTTTGGGTCTTTGCTGGTGGTTTTCAAGCGTTGTCCAAACCCAGTTTGGCTTCACCTGCCGCAGATCCAGCAGCTCCCTGCCTCCCCTCTGGGAGAGGAGAGATGCACAGTTCCTAAGGGATTTGTCAGCCCATCCCGTACCATCACCAGGATTAAAACAAACATGTTGGAAAAGCCCAGCAAATACCTTTTTCACCCCCATTAAACGCGCCCCGTAACCTAAACAATAGCAATTGATTTTGTCTGCTCTGGCAAACACGAATTATCCCGTAATCATCCCAGCTCCCTGCCTCGGGTTTCCAAGTGGGAAAACTCTGACATTGTCATGCAAAGGAGAGAAGTTGGGGTTCTCCCTGCTTGGCAGGAAGTGCAGCCACTTCAATTAATTGTCGCCCTTAGAGCTTATTTAGCACCCTGCAAGCTCAAAATTAAATAAATCACTTTTATTTTTGCCTTAGCTCGTGGTTTCTGCTACGTGACTGCTTCAGGGGTCAGCAGTGCCAGGCCCTCAGAGTTTGGCATTCTTTGATTTTCTCCCAAACGGGCACACGCAGCAGAATCCTGAAGGGGCAGGAATTTTCAACTCCAATTCATTTCTGTACGAGCCAGGCTGGGTGGCTGAGTCCTGGAGATGCGATTCTGCAGCCAATTATCCAATTTGGGATAACAGGGATTTCCTCCATGGAGAGGACAGGGAAGGACATCATCACTGGGACTCCCTTTGCTGGATGAGGTGGTTTATTTTTTAAATGGCTTTATCCCCATTTTCCTGTTCTCTTATATTTTTATACGTCTCGGATTTCCTTTGTTTAGTGATTTAACAGCTACTTTGGGTAATTTCCCTTTTTACTCTTTTGCCCTGCAATGTCTCTCTCTGCAGACGCTTTTTATATTTAATCCTAAAAGAGTCATATGAAATATTATATATATGATTATAGGTTTATATATTTATATATATAAATAGAGTAATTTGAAATATATATATGAATATAATATAAAATATATAAAATATATATAAAATATCTAATATATATTTATATATATTAGAGAGAGAGAGAGAGAGATATTTATAAATATAGATAATTTTGTATATATATAAATATACAATTCCAATATAATGGAACTGCATTGTCCAATCTATTTATCCTGCCAGAAACACAAGGCTCGTTCCTGGATGGGGGATGAACCCCCCACTTGTCATGGAGAGGGGTCAGGAACGGGCTCTGGAGTGAAAATCTCAACCCCAGGGTGTTTCACCTGAGTCCTGAGCTCGAAAGGAGCTGCTCTGAGTGTTTCCCCCATCCAACACACGCTCCATTGTTATTTTCAAGTGCAATCCTTCTCCCACAAGAGGCTCCTTGGATAACTCTGAGGAAGCAAAGCCTGATGTGGCGAGGAGCTGAGTGCCCTTGATGTCAATGGGTGTGAAGGACGCTCATCCTCTGGAAAGGGAGCTCTGGATGAGACTTTAACCTGGCTGGGAAGAGCTGGGATAATGGGAAGTGGCAGGGCAGGATTTCCTGGTGGTGCTCTTGGTGTTTCCTTCACACGTCTCCCGTGCAAACCTTCTCAGCCTTTTTCATGTGGTCAGTCCAGGGGCTTGCAGGAGGTCTCTGCCCTCTTGGCCGTCTGGGTCCTGAATTGAGGGAAATTGGAATGTTCCTGTGAGCATCAGCATAAGGGGTAGGGTGACAAAGGGGGGAATTTAGGAAAGCCTTTCTGAGTTCCTGAACAAATGGAAACTACAGGAAATGTTTGCATGTGTGGTATTCCAGGCTGTGCAGAGAAAATCATTCCACAGGTTTCTTCACTCGATTTTTCAGATTTATACAGCCAAAGCCCAGAGAAGTTCATTGGCTCAATGCTCACTGATCCCGAGTTACACAGATCTTAGCATTTTGGTTATTGGCTATTAGTATATTGGTATATTGGTTATTGATCTCCCTGTCTTTGATGGTAATTAGGTCCTCATTCTTCATTATTGATCTTTTGATCTAATTCTCTTATTGATCTCTTCCCAGACCAGGTGTCTCCGACCCGCCAGCAGAGATGTTGGGGCATTGATGTTTTTGTAAATGGTCACTTATCCCCTGCGCATCCTTGGGCAGCTCCCAGTCCACTGAGATGGAAAGCTCCTCAGGCCTTGCCCAGGGAACAGAGCCTCTTGGAAAGAATCTTCCATTCCCTTCCCTCTGGGCAAAGATGGACAAAACCCCTGATAAAGTTTGTTAAAATAATTGAGAAGTTGTGTCATTTCCAACAGCCGGGCTACAAGAGAGGTGAACCATGGGTGGAAGGTGAAAATGCACCAGCTCCGCTCAGCAGATTTGTTGTGGCACTCTGGGCACACCAATCCCCTGAAGTTTCAGTTCCTCGTGTGTCACACAGGACACTCCCGTTGCCTCTGCATCCCTTTAGCTCCCAAACTCCCTGTGTCTCTGACAGGCAGAGGAACAGCCCTGCTGACAGCACGTCCTGCATCCAGAAAAAAACAGTCAGGGCATGAACACAGCCTGTCCTGCATCCAGAATGAAACACTGCGTGTTAGGTTACAATGTAAAATGCAACCAAAAGTATGTTTATATCTGTTCAAACCATCTGGGGCAGCGTTCTTTATCCTTTCCAGGACTCATCCTCCCTCCAGGGGATATCTGCTGTCCATGGGCCATCCAGGCTCACTGCAGGGCTGATACAATTCCATCATCCCAGTGGGAGATGCTCCACCCAGGGGGAGGAGCCCAGCATTCCTACCTGGATAAAACCTGAATTTTGGAACACCACGAGCAGCCTTATCCACTGAATTCCCAGAGCACAAGAGTGCCATAACCAGCACTGGACCTTCTGAGGAAGATCAAACCCTTCTACAGATCATTGCTTCAACAGAACCACATCCATCACTTCAAGAGGACTGCAGCCACAATTTATTCAGACTGCTACCAACACCCTGACCAACAGGCTGTCAGGCTGTGTTCTGACTCTGTCAGTCTTTCTGTATTATTCCATTTATTTTAATTTTCCTATTAAACTGTGTTTCTGACTTGGGATCTCTCAAGGATCTCTCCTTGCTTTCAAACCCGTACACACCGACAGGGCACGAACACACCCGGGAATCCAGAGGGGTTTGCTGCACTCGGGTGTTAATGCACCAGCCCAAGGCAGTGGTCATGAATTGTTGACAATTAAACACTTAGCACATGAAGAGCTGGAGATAAGAACTTGGATGTGAGCACTTTCATCAATAATTCACAGGACATTAGAGCCTCAATGTCAGAAGTTGTACCAAGCACTGCCCTGACAGGGTATTAATGAAGCTGCTCCAGCCATTACACGCAAATTGCTAATTTATTCATCATTTACCAGCGGTGGGGAGAGGGGGAAAAGGAAAACCCGGGGTGTGAGTTCTGCAGCCCTTGGAGCAAAGCTGCACAGGGGCTGCTCTGGCAGCAGCTGATTCCTGAGCTGTGGATCTGTTTCATCCTTGGAGAGCGAGGCCAAATTAAAAGGGAGCAAGTGAACACAGCCCAGATAAATTGACTCCAAGCAGGCCTTATCACCAAATCATCCACTGGAGCTGAATGCTAACAGAGTGAGGCACTCCTGCAGTCAGGAGGATGAGGAAAAGACATGTTCTCATCACCCTAAAAACCCACTCCAAGCTGGTGTTTAATCCTGGGATTTGGGGTGTTACCAGTGCCTGGTTCATGCGTCTCATACCAAAGGCAGTTTGATCCCTATGAGAGGGAGGATGTGGGCTGGTGTCTTTACAAACAGTTTGATGGGTGTTAACGTCTTTTAAATGGGTGTTAAGGTCTCTACTGACCTTGAGCAGCAGGTTCCTTACTCGCCCCAGTCTGGCTCCTGAGAGAGACAAAGATCAGCACAAGCCTGAGGTTCTGAACTTTGGGGTAAAACAGGAGGTTCAAGGGGAATATGTGGAAGGTGGTTCAGGGAGGCTGTACCTTCCCAGTAGCTCAGTGGGGAAAGGAAGAGGGCAACATGGGGCCGGGAATTTGGGATAAAAGGGAGGCTAGACCCTCCAAAACTCGGAGAGAGAGAAAACCCTGCAGGATGTGCCCCAGTGGAATCTCTGCCTTTATTCAAATAAAGTTGAATGACTCCTCTGTCTCTTTTGTGGACATAAACCTCTGGCTTTTTTGGATTTCTCTGACACCTATAAAAACGTTCATGAGGAGTGAAGAAGCATTGATGAGATATTCCCAAACCCTGCCCTGACCGTGCTGGCTGCGCTGTGAGCAGGGAAGCAGTTCGGGGACATTTCCTGGGGACTTTCAGTGCATTCCTGTGCCTCTAGTGAGGAAAGGTGGGTGAAAACCACCATGGTTTCCATCAGCTCAGCTCTCACCAGGGTGGCCCCGTCACCAGAGAGGCCAGTGTCACCCTCACAGGGCTGTGACAGCCCTTCAGAGGAGAAAGCCCCAGAAATGTGGGGCATTTTGGGGGTCAGTAACTGTCCAGTGGGCTTCTGGATGGATTTGGCTCATGCTGTCACTTGAGGATGAAAGAGTTGATCACTTTGGAGAAATTCAGTGTGTGCACACTCACCTCCCAGCCCGGCACCACAGAATTCCAGAGTGGTTTGGGTTGGAAGGGCCCTAAGTCCCATCCAGAGCCAGTCCCGCCGTGGGCAGGTGTGGGTTTTACCCACACTACAGAGGGTCCAGATTGGCAGAGACATGACTAATATTAATTAGCGAGATGGCACGATTGAATGTGTCATGAAAAATCAAAAAGGTATTAATAAGGGAGGAAAATAATACAAAAAACAAGGCAAAGCCCAGCACAGCGTAGAGACAAGTCTCCTACTTGCTACAACACCTTGCAAAGCGTGGAGTTTCTTTGTTCTCTCTTTAGTAATTAACAGCCTGGGTGGGCTTTTTGGCTCTTGGTCCAACGAGATGAACAACAGACTTTGAGTTACATTCCCGGAGTCCAATCCACACTTCTGGGCTGGCTCTGAGCCAGTTACAATGAGAAACCCACAGAACTTTCCAGGCAAACTTCCTAAAATGTCTAAAGGTAAACTGAAACTCTTTTCCTATTTGAAAACACCTGCTGGAGGTGTGGGGTGCATTACCACCTCCAACTGTCCCAGGGTGCTCCAAGCCCTGTCCAGTGTTGTCCTTCTCCCCAGGGAGTGTTGGGACCAGACTGGGCAGGAGAGGAGTGACCGGAGAGGGTCCCAAAACATTTCCTCCCAGATCATCCCCTCCCCAAATCAGCCCTTCCCAAACCTCCCTGCTTTTTTGTCCCTGATGGGCAGAGCTGAAAACTGATTTTCAAGGCAGGTTTTGCAGGATCATTGAAAAATATTCTCATTTAGGGAGAGAAAAGAGTCAGATGACCTGAGAGGGGGCAGGAAGAGAAACTTGGCCAAGGAGCAGCAGCTCAGGAGCTTCCAGCGGCAGTTCCACCTCTGATCCTGCGAGGAGAAGTTAGTCAGGGTTGTAAATCCCCAATAAATCCTCTTCCCCACAGAGGGAACACAAACGTGTTCTTCTCTCCCTCGCAGGCTGCTTGGGGGGGGGGGGGGGGGGGCTGCTGGTGCTGGTACCTGTGGCAAAGCTCGTGGAGCATGGAAATATCAGTTATTGTTAAATTGAAAGTATTTTTGCTTGGAAAAAAAAAAAAAAGGGTAGGATGAAAATTCCAAGCATATTTTGTACTATGTGTATGTCTGTGTGTATATATTTGTATATATCCACACATATGTAAAATATTCTAAATATAAAAAATGTATTTTTGGAATATATAATAAACATACAAATCTAGATATAATAAATATATATATATAACTAGATAAATTTATTAATATATAACAGATAAATATATAATATAACATTTTGAACGTAATATATAAAAATAAAAATATTTAAATTTGTAATATTTTTAAATACAATAAAAATACATATAATTTTTGTGCATATATATATAATATTTGTTGAAATATATATAAAAATAAATGAATAAATGATGTGCATAAATATATATATGTACACACTCATATATATAATAAATAAATATACACATTCATATATAAAATAATCACAACTCAAAGTCAAACACTTAGCCCTGTCCTGACCCCTTTTCCCTGGAAGAGAACCCATGGCCCCCACGGCTCAGGTAGGATGGATAATTTCTGCAGGTAACCCTTGCCCAGGCGGATGGGAGTTCTGCCAGCTGGAGCAGGATCAGCCGAGCACCCAGAACATTCCCAGGGATCTTCACCTCTCTCCCTGCTCCAAGGAAATGGAACCAAACCACAAAAAGCCTTTGCAGCCTCCGCCTTTCCATGTGTTTTTTAGCTCAGAGTCCCTGATTTAGGCTGATTAAAACCTCCCCACTTCTCCTCCTTTGGCAAATGTTCAAGTGGGTTTGTTTTCTAGTTCATCAGAAAACGTAAAATAAAATAATAAAAGAAAAGGAGGGGGTGGCGTTTGCGCTGCAGATGGAACTCCCTTGGTTCAGCTCAGCTCCTCAAGTTTTCTGCCTTGGAATTCATGAAATTTTCCATTAGAGCATCACAGGGTTTTGAAGGCAGCAAAATTGTGTCCACCTTTTGGGAGGAATGTGGGGATTTTGGGGCTCGAAGGACAGCTCCTGGCTGTGCTGCCTCAGCTTGTGCAGGACCCAAGGATCTGGGTAAAAACATCCCTGAAAATGGTGCAGCTCCTGTGGACATTGCTCTGCTCACTCCTGACGCTGTTTTACACCACAGCGACACAGACTCTGAGATTCAGAAGTCTGAAAATGACTCCTTTATTTCTGGGATGTTTCTCCCTTTTATACTATTTCACACAGACCAATTGGATCGGTGACACACAGACAAACCTCTTCACTCACATTGGTCAGAGCAGAGGGACAGCAAGAAGAAGTCCCTCCTCGGGAAAGGAATGAATAACAAAGTTACAGTTACAAAAACATTTCTCCTGTTTCCAGAAAATTCCCTGGGAAAAGAATTTCAGAAAACCAAAATACCTCAGGCACAGAACCAGGGCTACACACTCCCTGGTCTGGCAGAGTTTCAAATGGACCCATCCTGGAGAATTATCAACACCAAGACGGAATAAATAACTGCACACTTCAGCTTTTGCACTTATTGGGGATAATAAATATGAATTCCTGCTCCAGTGCTCCTGGCTGTGATGCAGATGGGGTTAACTGAGATATGGGAAAGGTATTTTCAACATCACTTATGATAATTAAGTTCTGAATCTTGTTTGAGGGAGTTGTGTGTGCTGCTGTCCAATCCAGAATAAAAATAGTGATTAATGATGATATTTTTCATATGCAAATGAATATCTGATCTATAGGTACCGACAAATTGTCATAACAGAACAAACCAAGCAAGGGTTTTTATTCAGAAGTGAATATTTATGCAGTGTGGGTGCAGATGCAGTCTGGATGCAGATATAGGGGAGGACAGGTTGGTTTCTATGGATTGTTTTTCTGGATTATTATCTATTTTTCGGAATGCAGTTGAACTCTTGCCCCATCCCGTGTCCCAGTCTTTTTCCTGCTCCTTCACAGGGCTGGGTCCTGGGGTTGGCCAGGGGTGACTCCCTCTGGGATGGAGTGCAGGGGCAAGCAGTGAGCCAGGAATGAGGAATTGGGATGGAAGGGCTAGAATCTGACCTTGAGATCTGTGCAGTTTTCATTTTTGGTACAGAGAGGGGTCATCAGTGGCCCCCAGGCACCCCTAGAGATCCAGGCTGTGGGATGCTGAGCAGGGGGTTCCTGGGCCACAGTGGGAAATATTTTAAATATTTAAAAATGAAGTAACACAACGATGGTTGGCTCATGACTGACTTTATAAAGCACTGCCACCATTTTGGCAGCTGAAGTGGGATTTGGGCAGGGAGCTGCTCCCCAAATAACTAACTGATGGGGGTGTTTAGCATGGGGAGGGATGGAAGTGCCACAAATATCCAGGTTTTGGGGGCTGATAAAGCTGTTCAGAACAGCCCAGCGCTGCCCTCTGAGCAACCCCAGTGTGCCTGAGCCACAAATGGTCCCCGTGGGGTCCTGGACCTGCCTTGAGCATTCAGCTCATTGCAGCTCCTGGGTAAAGAGGCTGCCAGGGGCAGCCCAGGGAGCTCCTGCTGCCTGTTCCACATCCCTCTGAAACCTCCCTGCTGAACTGGGAATTATCCCAGCCCTGGTGAACTGGGAAATAATCCAGCCGTGGTAAACTGGGAATTAATCCAGCCCTGAAGAACAGGGAATTAACCCAACCCTGGTGAATTGGGAATTATCCCAACCCTGGTGAACTGGGAATTAATCCAGCCGTGGTAAACTGGGAATTAATCCAGCCCTGAAGAACAGGGAATTAACCCAACCCTGGTGAATTGGGAATTATCCCAGCCCTGGTGAACTGGGAATTAATCCAACCCTGGTGAACTGGGAATTAACCAAGCCTTGGTGAACTGGGAGTTAACCAAGCCCTGCTGAACTGGGAATTAACCCATCCCTGGCCGGACACAGGCAGAGGTGGGACCCTGGGAGGTGTCACATCCTGAATCCCACCCCGGGTCGGGGCTGGACTCTGCAGGATCCCGGCTCCGACTGTGCCAGAGACACTGAGGAGGAAAAAAGGTGTCACTGATTCTGCAGCTTCAGTTCTGCCTTGTTTATCAAAGTCAGGGTTTTTCTGACTAAAAGGCACTTAGGTTTAAAAAGAAAAGAAAATTATACAGGCTACGAGTCGGGGAATTAACCCTGTCCCAGCCGCAGCAGGACACGGAGTGTTTACATTCAGAGTTGCTGCCTGCATTGAAAACAAATGCCTTTTGTGGGGGTGATCAGCGTGATCACAGCCCCTGCCCCTCGACCTAGTAGCAAGGCTCTCACTTTTAACCTGCAGACATTCCTTCTCCCGCCCCACCTCCCCCGGGAATACAGGGAAAACAAAAAAAAAAAAAAAAAAAAAAAAAAAGAAAAAAAAAAGAAAAAAAAAAAAAGAGAGAGAGAAGAAGAACAGTTTTGAATTTGCCCAAGCCAAACACACAGGTCAGGTGGATTAGAGCAAGCTCAGGTCGGCAAATCCCAAGGGGAGCAGGTGTTTTGTTTGGCGTCTCCGTCCAGAAAATCCCACACCATAAACATTCCACGATCCAGGGCGGGCGGAGGGGTCGGGCAGGGGAGGACGGCGGGCAAGGCAATGCTGTGTCTTTAATTTTCTTTTTCCGAGGGGGAAGCGAAGTCTGCAGAGCCATGACAGCCTCACTTGTTCAGCCTTCAATGCGCGTTGGGTTTTCTCCAGTGGAGGGCACTCGGTGCTCCACAAACTCCAGCCTCGGCACCGAGCAGCTCCGGAGCATCATCGCTCTCTGGAAAGCCTCGGAATTAGACGAGAGCTGCCTCTCAGCACAGCTACAAAACACTTTAAACCCGACCAGCTAAATGGATAAACCGAGCCTGGGGGGCTGCTGAACCGGGCTCTGGCATAGCACGGGAGGGCCGTGTCCGCTCCGGGAGGCGGAGGAGGATGGATCGCCGTGCCCGGCAATGGCAAAAGGCGGCAGAATGAGGGATGCGAGGCGCCGGCAGAGCTTTGGTCCTTCCTCCCAGAGAAGTTGGTTCTCCTCCATCGCCTGCTCCGGCTTTTCTCGCCGATTGCCACTTCACGCCGCCGGTTCTCTGATGACTTCCACAATGGCTCTCAGAGCTTAGAGTCCCTCCCTACCCCCCCACACTCCCCCCATCCTTCGTCCTGTCTTCCCCACCCCCAACCCCTTCCCTATCCTTTCCCTTCCTCATCCCCCAAAATTCTCGCCGGTCCTCTCCGGGGAACTTTGTGGGGTTCCTGGCGGGCACGCTGGATGGCGGCGGGGCGAGTGGCAGCCGGGCTGTGACATGAAGATGCTGATGGTTTTAAAGCGAAGGAACCGGTTTTGAAAAAGAGAGAGAGAGAGGCGAGGAGAAAGCCAAAAAAAAAAGAAAAAAAAAAAAAGAAAAAAAAAAAAAGGGGGGAAGAGAGAGGAGAAAACAGCTGGAGAAAGGCGAAGGAGGACGTTATTGATGACAAAACGATGGGTGAGTGAACTTTTGTGGTTTGTTTGCTGGCGGGGCTGCAGCTGTGGGGTGGGTTTTGCAGCTGGATTATTCTCCGGTGGCGGGGGGTGGGGGGGGGGCACGGGAGGCAGCAGCAGCAGCAGCAGCAGCAGCGCGTTCCGCTGCCAGGTGACTCACGGCACTTGCCATTGTATTTTTAGCCCTTGTCCCCCTCTCCGGGCACACACACACACCTTTCCTCCCTCCCGCAGTGGAGCCCAGGGCTGAATTCCTGCCCCGGGTCAGGGGCTGGCCGGGGCAGAGCCCCCGTGCCGGGCACCGGGAGCTGCGGGTGTGCCCCGCGCCCCAAATCCCGGCCGCCTTCACCCCCCGATCCCCGCGGCACCCGCCGGGCTGGCGTTAACACTTTGCAGGATGTGGGAAGCGAAGGGGAGGCGGGGGGGGGGAGTTGTTTCTTGCATAGGTGGTTTTGAAGAGGCCCCTGGTACCTCTGCTACATTTCCAGCAGTCATTTGCCAGTCGGAGGGATTTTTTTCTTTTTTTTTTTTTCTTTTTTTTTTTTTTCCGAGTGTGACAGGTTTATTCCCCTCCTTCCTTCCCCCCCGCTCCCTCCCCAGCCCCCGAGTCTGTAACAGCCAGAACATATTTCTGGCTGGCTGCTGCTGGCAAAGAGAACGGAGCAAAAAAATGAGGATTTAAATTAGAAATCTACCCATTAAAGTGGAAGGCAGGGGCATTCTAGATCAGGAATTATTTTTGCAGATTGCCCCTTAGTGTAAAATTGGATTAAAGACCTGCAGCACTGGGTTGGTTTTGTATGTGTGTGTGGCAGATAATAACGTGATTATTTATCAAGGAGATATGAGCCCTTGAAATATTTCCTGTTGGAGGAATGCATTTTCATTCTCAGCAAGGCTGCAACTCTGGACAGAGGCAGCAGCCCTAAAATTATTTCAGGCGTGCAGATGGGTGCTGGGGGCTCTGACACCCCCTCCACGCCCTCTCAGGATTATTCAGGATTCTATATATTCGATTATTACATATGTCCTCACATCCAGCGCTGCTGCTGCATGACAAGCATGACATCTTAAAGGCAAACCCTTAAAATCAATCAGGAGAGGGGAACTGAAGGAGAAATAGCCCCCTTTAAACTTTCTGGGTTTGCTGCTCTCTGGAAGTGTTGGGGTGGCTATTTTCATCATCTGCTGGATTCATTCAAATTAAGAAATGTCCAGGTATTCACAGCCATATGTGGATAAGTTTAAATGAACATGGGTTAAGGCAGTGGTTTATTTAAAAGGAACATTTTAAGGTCTCCTACCTTCACCTGGCATTGGGATCCCATGCCAGCATTCCTGGCACACTCCTCTCAATGGATGGACTTAGTTTCCCTGCATCTATTTCTGTATTTTAGCTACATAAAACCCACGAGTTTTGCTTAAACCCACTCTTAAACCCGAATCACTCAGTGCAAAAAGTAAAACCTTTCCTTAGTGCCTCATTTTACAATAAATACACATTACAAAGGCGGCTCGAACTTCAGGAGAAGTAGATTTCACTCTTTCTGGGTGATTTGGGGTGGTGGGGGGGGACTGGACTTGCAGTCGCTCTCCTTGAGGAACACGTTGAGCAGCACGTCTGAGCAGAAGCTCTGGCTCATTTCCTCTCCAGCACTATGGAGCATCCAGCACAGTGACTTGACAAATATGTTTATTGTTCAAACCCTCGGCACGGAGCGCTCAGGACGCCCCAGCTCCTCGGAGAGCTGGGGCACGGGAGGGAAAACAGGCTCCTGGTGCTGCTGAGACCCCACCACGGGAGCCTGGTGGCCGTGGGGGCAGGAGAGATGGCCAGGCAGGCGCTCCAAGGACGGCGATTTGCACCACAAAGAGCCGAGGCAGGAGGCGAACAGGTTGTCTCCCAAATCCCCCGCGCTCAGCTCAGCCGGGGCTGTCCCCGAGCCCCCAGTGACGCGGTAATCTGGTCATTTATCCTCCAGGCTTTCCAACGGCCCTTTTTTTCCTCTCGGATGTTGCAGGTTTCCATGTGATCAAGCGGCGGGGAGGCTCCGGGGTGCTGCTGGGGCTGCTTCCCCTGGCGCTGCTGGCGGGGCTGGCGGGCGCGCAGCGAGCCTGCCCCAAGAACTGCCGCTGCGACGGCAAGATCGTGTACTGCGAGTCACACGCCTTCCGGGACATCCCCCACAACATCTCCGGCGGCTCCCAGGGCTTGTCCCTGCGCTACAACAGCATCCAGAAGTTGAAATCCCACCAGTTCGCGGGCCTCAACCAGCTCATATGGCTTTACCTCGACCACAATTACATCAGCTCCGTGGACGAGGACGCCTTCCAGGGGATCCGCCGGCTGAAGGAGCTGATCCTGAGCTCCAACAAAATCACCCACCTGCACAACAAGACCTTCCACCCCGTGCCCAACCTGCGCAACCTGGACCTGTCCTACAACAAGCTGCAGGTGCTGCAGGCGGAGCAGTTCAAGGGCCTCCGCAAGCTGCTGATCCTGCACCTGCGGTCCAACTCGCTGAAGACGGTGCCCATCCGCGTCTTCCAGGACTGCCGCAACCTCGACTTCCTGGACCTGGGCTACAACCGCCTGCGGAGCTTGTCCCGCAATGCCTTCGCCGGCCTCTTGAAGCTGACAGAGCTCCACTTGGAGCACAACCAGTTTTCTAAGATCAATTTTGCCCACTTCCCGCGGCTCTTCAACCTCCGCTCCATCTACCTGCAGTGGAATAGGATCCGCTCCATCAGCCAGGGCTTGACGTGGACCTGGAGTTCCTTGCACAACTTGGATTTATCGGGCAACGACATCGCGGGGGTAGAGCCCGGCACCTTCCAGTGCCTGCCCAACCTGCAAAAGCTGAACCTGGATTCCAACAAACTCACCAACATCTCCCAGGAGACCATCAACACGTGGATCTCGCTCATCTCCATCACCCTGTCCGGGAATATGTGGGAATGTACTCGAAGCATTTGCCCCCTGTTTAATTGGCTTAAGAATTTCAAGGGGAATAAGGAGAGCACCATGATCTGTGCAGGCCCCAAACACATCCAGGGCGAGAAGGTGAGCGATGCCGTGGAAACCTACAACATCTGCGCCGAAATCCAGGTGGTGGCCACCGAGAGGTCCTACCAGGCTCCCAAAACCCCGCAGAGACCCATTTTCATCCCCAAACCCACCGTTTCCAAACTGGAAAGCCACCAGCCAACGTCCGCCATGCCAAGCCCTTCTGCTGACATCCCGACACCCGCGGTAGAGCCGGAGTACGAGCACGTGTCCTTCCACAAGATCATCGCGGGGAGCGTGGCCCTCTTCCTCTCCGTGGCCATGATCCTGCTGGTCATCTACGTGTCCTGGAAGCGTTATCCCGCCAGCATGAAGCAGCTCCAACAGCACACGCTCATGAAGAGGCGCAGGAAAAAGGCTCGGGAGTCAGAGAGGCAAATGAACTCCCCTTTGCAGGAATATTACGTGGACTACAAGCCAACAAACTCTGAGACCATGGATGTATCCGTTAACGGATCTGGGCCCTGCACCTACACCATCTCTGGCTCCAGGGAATGCGAGGTATGAACCATGATCCTCCTAAAACCATTTCAGCTGCTGGGAAGGAGAGGTAAATGTTCGAAGCTCTTGAGGTATCTCTAAATATTAGAAAGATTAATGAGATTTTGTTCCTTTTCTTTTCTTTCCTGCTTTGGGTTTTGCTCTGTAGAAGGTTCTCTCGCGTTAAATGACAACAGGCAGGGAAGGGATGGTGATTATTTTGAATAATTAAGACTTATTAAAAAAGCGATTAAGTTGGAGTCAAGAACTGTGATAAAGGCATCTGGAGTGTTGTTCTCCTCCTGTTTGCACCCATTTGATGAGCTGTGGCTACAAGAGAATCCTGTTTTTAACGGATTGGTAGATACAGAGGAGCTTAAGAGCCTTTTCTGGTTTAAAACTAAATATGGAAACCTCTTTTCTCCAGACCCCGCACCAAATCTTGAGGGGTTCATGGCCTATTTAATGGTAATGCCAAAGATTTCCTGCATTTTTGGTCTGGTTCAGGAGCAAACCAGGGGACAACAGGACTGCAGCAGGATCTTGGAGCTGTTTTCCTGGAGCAGCAGAAACACAGAGGCTCCTCTGGACATGAGCCTTTGTCAAACAGCACATTTGCAAATGTCTGGGTTGGGAGAAGGGGATTCTCGGAGGGTTTAATTTCATTTCGGTGATCAGTGGAGGCTTAGACAGCCCTGCTGGAGCTGATTTCCACAATCTTCATGCCGTGTTGGGATTTGACTCAGCAACATGGGAAACACAATCAGGAAAAGCTCTCAGCGCTTCTCTTCTGCTGGTCCAGCTTTGCAAGGAAATTCCAAATGGTTTTGTTGTTCTCCTGCCCATGACTCCACTGCTGTGGATGCAGGGGACGGGTTTGCTTGGAATGCTGCTGCTTATTTAGAGCTGGCAAAGGAGGATTTGCACAATTCCACTGCAGTCCTGGTCACTTAATCCTGCCTGTCATGTGGCACCAGGTGGGCTTTGCCCCCTTGGTTGTGGATGTTCTACCTGGGAGTGTTTGGTGTGCCTGTTGGAGTTTGTTCCCAGCCCTTTGTGCAGGCTGGGATTGGCTGTGGGGATTCTGAGCCCTGGAATTTGGTGCCCAGGTGCTGTGGGAGGCGTGGTGAAGATGAGCAGAGTGGGATCTGCAGTTCTGGGGTCTGGATTGTTCCAAACCCAATGTTTTCACTCTCTGAACCTTTGAGAGGCTTCATATTTGGCACCTGAAATCCCCAGATGGTTCTGGATGGTTTTGGACTGTGGAGTTAAGGGGGAGGAAGGAAAATGCAGTGGTTTGGGGTTGCTTTCTCTGGAGCAGTGTTGTCTTCAGAACAGAAAACCGCCTGGCATGTCCCTGTCGCTGCTCCTGGAAAATGCAGAACGAAGGTGTGTGGTTTGGTTTATTCACTGCTACCAGCACAGGTAGAAAATGTGTGATGTCCAAGTTATTTTGAATTTCCCCTGGCTGTCCCAGAGAGCATTAATCTTGCCTGGAAGGCTCTGTCCCCTTCAAGCTCAGGTTTAACACCACTGAAGTTTCATTAGCTTCACTCAAATGTTATTTAATTTACTCCATGGTGGTAACTAGACAGACGACTGAGCATCCAGGTAACGACACCATCATCCCTGATGCAATTTGGATGGCAGGAGATAGGGACGATGTTTGGGAGGCTGGAATTTGGATAATTCAGATCACAGCAGGTAATTGCAAGGCTCAGGAGCCCTCCCAGGTGCAGACACACCTGAGGTCAGCCTGGTGGGATTCCCCTGGGTGGCAGCGGTTGTTACACACAGCATCAAACACCAGGGGACCCCAGCTCACCTGGGTTCCAGGTGTCGTGGCAGCACCAGGACGGTTTCCTTTGGGTTAAATTAAACTGATGGCAACTCTTCAGGGCTGAGGGGGGGTTTGTGGTGCCCCTGGGTGTAAATCAGACCGTGCAGGACGACCCAGGGCCGTGTCTGACGGATCACTCTATGTCCGTGTCCTTATTGAACATCCAGCGGCTCTTTGCACTCTGTTAGAGACTAATAAATAATAGAGAATAATAAAGACTTCAGGAGATGGAAAGCAGATCGTTGAAGGCACATGTAGCAACCCAAAGCCCCCACTGAAATCCCGTCTTCAGCTTGGATTTGACATTCTGCGTCTCCATAGCTACAAGGTTCCACTTGTAAAAGGAGAGATATTCACTGTACAGCACTTAAAAATGGTAAGAAAAACCCTTGTAGAGTCTTCAGCAGTGGAAGGGGTTTGCGTTTGGTGAAAAGAAAAAAAAATAATAGGAAATGGAACCTCTCTTTATTTCCTAATTTACCCATACTTGTGGAAAACTATTATTTTGTGCAGGTGTGATGCAGCTCGGGCCCATCCTCCCCCGGGGCTGCCTGCCTCATTCCCAGCACTCAGCCTGAGGTTTCTCCCAAAAAAAAAGGCCTCAGAGGGGAGAGGAGTGCCTGGATAGCTGCGTGAGGGCAGGCAGGCTCCAGGACTCATTGCTTAGCAGCTGATTGGTTTCACTTCCTGCAGCAATATTTCCCAAAGCGTTGTCTGCTTTCGTGTGTTCACCGCTCCGTGCAGGGGGCAGCTGAGGGGCCAAAAACAGTGTGATTTTTTGGGAAAGGGTGATGGATCCATTCCATTTGAGCTGGCAAAGGAAAGAGATGCCTGATCAGACACTGCTCTGGGTGGTGGGGTGGTTTTTGAGGTCAGGCAAGCACAGCTGGTACCTTCGTTTTGGGATCATTTTGGGTGTGGAAGCTTCCAGCTCATCTCATCTCATCCATGAACCACTCATTTTCCACGGCAGAACCAGCCTGGGAATAAATGTGCTGAGCTATTTCCACAGGTTCTTTTCTCCACAGCAGCCCCGGGGACGGTGCTGTTTTACAATTCCATGAGGTTTTGAGCATTCAGCAGAGGCCCACGGGTGAGAGCTGCCCCGGAGCAGCTGCGCTTTGTGGGGCTGCTCTTCCCTTTCCCTGCTTTAGGAATTGTTCCTTGTGCTGGGGAGAGAGAGCCAAAGGCAGGCTGGCTGCAAACGGGAGCGACTTTGGCAGCGGTGGGATTATAATCACTGACACCTGGCCTGTGCTCGTCTGTTTAGTCTCTTGGCAAGGCTGGCTAAAATAACTGGAGGCTCCTGATTTTGGCTCTGGCTATCCGGTTAGCAGAGTGCTGCTCCCTCCCTCAGCCTGGGATTCGCTCTGTGCCTCTCCCTCCCTCTCACTTTTCCCATTTATTTGTGCATTTGCTGGAGATCTGGAAGCTGTAAAAAGGGATTTTCACAAAGCCGGCCGTGGTGTTCTGTATTTCATGCACATCACACTCAAAGAAAATCTGGGAATGGCTGGCTGGGAAGGTACTGTGGGCAGGAGGAAAATGTTTCTGTCTCCTGGAAGGTCATTGCTGTCCCCTTTCCCGAGCTGGCAGGGACAAAACAAACCACGGGCAGACAGGTGAACAGCTTTTTTGTGTGAACTGAGCGCCGTGAGGTCGCGTTTTTACACCTCTCCTTTTCCGTGCCTGGGCACAGCCCGTGGATAAACAGCCACCTGTTCACACACAGGGACAGCTCTGCTGCGCTTGCCACAGGAGTGAAGACAGGGCTGGTTCTCACTCATGTTCACACGTTTTAAATCAGACACAGGATCACCTCCAGCTGGAATTCTGCTCCTTCCCCTCTTCCCGTTGGGAGGAAGGACATTGATAAAGGAATTAAATGTTGTGCAGGCCGGGTGGGCTGCTGCAGACCTTCTCCTGAGCCTCATTTAAAGGGAAATGTTTGCATGCTGGTTTTATTATTTATTTATTGGACATCATGGTGCTACTGGGAGCAAGAAGCAAGGAGGATAAACCAGAATAATTTCCATCTCCAAGAGAGTGTTTGGGGTGAGGCTCCAGTTCTGTAACTCAGCATTAAAAGGGGTGCCCTGGGGGCCCAGGGGGTGTTGTGACCTCATGGGAGAAATCACCCAAGGACTGCCTGAATTTTACATTTTTTAGCTTCTTTAAAGAGCAGTGGTTGCACTTCCTTTGGCCATCAGCCTGAGGGGTTTGTGTAGAATGCTGACCCCGAGGCTGGGGTGTGGGATCATCGGGGCCTGGGGGAATGGGAAGGGGGTGATCCCACAGTGGGACACTGCAAAGAGCAGGACTGGGAGGTGAGGAGTGAGGAGATGGGAGCAGAAACTCCTCATTAACCCTCTGTGCTCACTGCAGGGCCAAAGCAGCAGGGATTTATTTCCAGTGCCTCTTCTGGGACACAGGAGGACGAGCACTGTTTACTGAATTTTGCTTCCTTCCATGCTCTGGCTCCTTCTCCCCTCTCTTCTTCCAGCCCTCTGTGACTGTGGAACCCAAAATTTGTAACCTGAGGGTGAATCAGCCCAAGGAAAGTGTCCTGAGCCCTGGGTTTGTCTGGGGAGATTCGGGGAAGGTGACAGTGCTGCTCCCCAGAGCTCTGCCCAGGGGAGGAACAGCTCAGACGGGGCTCAGAGAAGGCACATTTCAGAAATCACTGGGTCATAAAACGGTTTGGATGGAAGGAGCCTTGAGGATCACCCAGTGCCACCCCCTGCCATGGGCAGGGACATTTTCCACAGCCCTGGGTTGCTCCAAGCCCCGTCCAACCAGGCCTTGGACTTTCCAGGTATGGGGAGTTTTTAACACTCCGAGCCTCTCTTTGCCCTTGTATTGCAAAAATAACCCCAGTCTATGGGGAGCTGTGCTGTAGAGGCACCAGGGATGCAGCAAGAAATGCACGGGGGCAAAATTTTCCCTGGGCTCAGCACTTGCCAAGTGTGAGAGCTCCCAAAGATGTTCCCAAAATTGACTGGCCGCGTTTCCGGCGGAGCTGAGCCAGCTGCTGCCTCCTGCAGCAATTGAGGGCTGCAAATTTGGAAAGGAAATGCAGGAGGATGTGGAACACTTCTGAAACTCTTACTCGGTGCTTCCTCTGGTGCCTGGCTGAGAGAGCAGCTCATCAGGGATTTGGGTTTGGGGTACAGGTGCTGCTGAGACCTTGGGAGAGGATTTCTCCGGGATAATGCAGAGCTCAGGGGTGAGGGAAGGAGCTGAACCCGCTGTCGCCTTGATTTTTCATCCTTCTGATGTTTTTCATTTTTGGACTGGAGCTTTCTCATGCTTGTAACAAAAACAAAGGGTGATGTTTTGTAAATACGCATTCCTTCCAGGGGGAAGGACAAATGGATGGATTTTAAGTTGGCCACTGGGGTCAGAGAGGTGTTGCTCTCGTCCCCCAATCCCTGAACAAATTCCAAACCCTCTAAAAACCCCAACTCATAATAAACTTCCTCTTTCTCTCCTCACTTCTCAGCTTGGTGAGTGAGTGTGGTTCTTTCGTGTCCTCTAGCGACAACCCACATCTCCCAAATTCTCCTGAGCTGGGGAACTTCCCTGAGCACATTCCAGGCACTGCATTTGCTCCACGAGGCCTGGACCTGAGGCTGACAGCTCGTTACCAGAGCTCTGTTAATTGCACTGTGGATTCCCAGCCTAAGGCACAATGTCCAGCTGGGATCATCCTCCCTCTGCTCCCTCTTCCCCTTTTTTTCCTGCTTCCCCAAATGTTGCCACTTTCCAGGGCCCTCGTGGTGTGAGTTATGCTCAGATGGAGAGGCTGGTGCACTGAAGAGAGGAGGACACTGGTTATTCCCGTTATATTCCTTGAGAGGGATTCCTGCTCTCCTGGAATTGTGACAGATGCCTTTTTCCCCCGCCATCTCCCTTTTCCTTGCTCTTCTCCCTGCTTCCCCTGCACTCTGTGATGTGCTGCCAGTGTTTTAAGGAGGAGAAAGGAATAGATTATAGTGGAGCTCACGCCAGCAGGGACAACACTCAGAACTGGAAAAGGAATATTTTCAAATGTGGGTTTTAATTTTAAACACGCATGAAATACAAGACACACCCTGGCAGGGGAAAACAACTTTATTAGGAAATGTCCTTCTGCTGGAAATGTTCCCCACACTCTCCTCCTGGATAACAGAGCTGACCTGAGCCTGGATGTTGGGAATTCTCTCTGAAATCCAGTGGCTGCAGTGGCACAGAGCAGGCTGGGAATAGCCAGGGCTTTGTTCATGGTTTTCTCTACTCCTGAATGTTCCTTTGGACCATCTGCCCCTGGGAGAAGACATTTATAAGTCTCAAATCCTTTGGGATTGGGGTTCAGGCCCCAGATTTCCCTGGAGATGCTCCTGGTACCATTGGTGCCAGGTCCCGCACTTTGGCCAGAACAACTCCTGCAGTGCTCTGGGCTGGGGACGGTGTGGCTGGACAGTGCCCAGGCAGAAAGGGACCTGGGGGCCCTGATGGACATCTGGACATGAGCCAGCAGTGTGCCCAGGTGGCCAAGAGGGACAATGGCTCCTGGCCTGGATCAGGAATGGTGTGGCCAGCAGGAGCAGGGAGGTCATTCTGCCCCTGGACTCGGCACTGGTCAGGCCACACCTCGAGGGCTGTGTCCAGCTCTGGGTGTCTCAGTTTAGGACGGACGTTGAGATGCTCAAACACGTCCAGAGGAGGCAAGAAAGCTGGTGAAGGACTTGGAAAACAAGCCATATGAAAAATGACTGAGGGAGCTGGGGTTGTTTATCCTGGAGAAAAGGACACTCAGGGGTGACCTGATCACTCCCCACAACTCCCTGAGAGGTGGCTGTGCTCAGGTGGGGTTGGTCTCTTTCTCCAGGCAGCACTGACAGAACGAGAGGACACAGCCTAAGGCTGCACCAAGGGAAATACAGGTTGGATACCAGGGAAAAGTTTTTCATGGAAAGTGTGATAAAGTACTGGAATGGTCTGCCCAGGGAGGTGGTGGAGTCACCATCCTTGGATGTGTTTAAGGAAAGACTGGATGTGGCACTCGGGGCCAGGGTTTAGTTGAGGTATTGGGGCTGGGTTGGACGTGATGATCTTGGAGGTCTCTTCCAACCTACACATTCTGTGATTCTGTGATCCTGGTTTTGGATGCTGCAGCTGAGCCCAGGTTTGGAACAGTTCAGCCCAAGGTTAGGCCAAGGTTTGGGCTCCAGGACACCAGGCCAAGGAAGGAGCTGTTTGGCACTGAGTGCAAGCTCTGAGGTGTCCATGGGAATGGTCTGGCTCACTCTCCATGCCCTGCACTCTCATTCACCCAAACCCCACTTTTTCCCAGGCTTTTCCAATGCACCAAGGCTGTCTTTGATGAAGAGACTTGAGCTGTGTGGTTTTGCTCATTTTCAGTCCATCCTCGTTAAAAATCGGCTTCTCCTTCTGCACGATGGCCTCTGGAAGCCCTGCTGGTTCCTCACTGCTCTCATCCCTCACTGCCACAGCCGTTTGGATTATCTTTGGGCTGTGATGGATGCTCTAAAAGGAACCAACAAGGCCATCAAATTCCTGCCCCGGTTCAAGCAGCATTTGTTAAATGTTCAAAATCATCCTGGGCCTGAAATGTGCTGCTTCTTAAATTTAGAACGACGTGATTGCCTAAAGCCTCTCCATGTGTTAATTAAATCATCATAATTGTGGTTTCTGGAGACTGACAGGTTATAAATAGTTTTCCCTCTCCCCCTCCTGCAATAATTGGTGGGAATGATGGGCAAACCAGCCATTGTTTAACCGTGCCTCTGACACTGCTCTTCCCGTCCCAACCCCATTTCTCTGCCGTGGCTTGATTGTCCTGAAATAATCAGCGGTGTCATCCTCAAAGGCTGCTTAATTGCCAGGCACTTCTCGCATTATGGGACAAGGAGGAGGAGTGCTGTTCATCATTATCCCTTTAATTCAGCGGGACAAGAGGTCAAGAGCTCCCGAGGTCGGGGCAGAGGTTCCATGTACACGCTCTGGCAGGACACTCTGAATAAACACTGACGTATTTTAGTCATTTTTACCTCCATCTGCTCTGTCTCGTACGAGCTTTTGTGGAAAGAGAAGCCTTGGTGTTCTGGACGTCGTTTTCATCTGTTGCTGCCGTGGAATCATGGAATGGTTTGGGTGGGAAGGTGATGTTGTTTTACACTACAACGACACAGACTCTGAACTTCAGAAGGCTGAAAATGATTTTTTTTTATTTTTGGGATGTGTCATTTTTCTATACGATTCTACACAGATCAATTCAATTGGTGAAACAAAGACAAACCTCTTCACTCACATTGGTCAGAGCAGAGGGACATCAAGAAGAAGTCCCTCCTAGGGAAAGAAATGAGAAACAAAGTTACAGTTACAAAAACATTTCTCCTGTTTCCAGAAAATTCCCTGGGAAAAGAATTTCAGGAAACCAAACACCTCAGGCACAGAACCAGGGCTACAGGAAGGGAATCTTAAATCCCATCCAGCCCCATGGGCAGTCCCAGGGTGCTCCAAGCCCCATCCAGCCTGGCCTTGGACACTCCCAGGGATCCAGGGGCAGCGACAGCTGCTCTGGGAATTCCATCCCATTCCCTCTCCACCCTCCCAGGGAGGAATTTCTTCCCAATATCCCATCCAGCCCTTCAGTTCAAAGCCATTAAAGGCAGTTTGAAATCACCTGGGCAGGTCCAGCTTTGCTGTGCAGTCACTGGGAAAAAGGCAACACAACCTGGTGGGATCACACCTGGCCTGGAAGCAAATCCCAGTCACAGTTCAGGGGATGGAAAAAAAAAAACTGCAACAAGTTTGGATGCTGCAAACGCTGAATATCTCCAAGACTTTGTGCCCATCTCTCTGCTCCCCCTCTGATCTTCCTCAGCCTCAGAGCAGCTCTGTTGGGAGTGTGTGGAAGGACAGGAATGGGGACACGCCCCGGCTGGCGTTATACACGATCCCACTGGGCAATTAGGCTCTGCTCCCCTTTCATGTGGGTCTGCAGCTCTTGGCAGCCCCAATTTGCAGAAGAACCTCAGGCCAGAGCTTGGTCTTCTGCTCCAGATCCTCCTTCCTCTTCCAATTATCCAAGGAAACCACACCAGTTCCTTGAGCTCTGCAGTGCTGGGACGTGTCCTGTGGATTGGCACAGCCCAGGGCTCTGCAGGAATCAAGGATGCACACAACTGTGGAGTCCAAAGGGCTGGAAATCGAAATGGAATTGCTTAGGTTGGAAAAACTCTCTAAAATCAACGAGTCCCCTGCCAAGGCCACCACTGATGATGTCCTCAAGTGCCACATCCACACGGATTTTGGATCCCACTGGGGATGCAGACTCCACCACTGCCCTTGTCCAGTGCCTGAAGACCCTTTTGGGGAAGAAATTTCCCCCGATATCCGACCTCACCCTCCCTTGGTGCTACTTGAGGCTGTTTGCTCGTGTTGGAGGAAGTTTCTCCACAGCAAACTGAGCCCTTCTTCCCGGTACAGGAGGATGTCCCTCCTTGCTGTGAATTTGGGAAGCAGGAGGATCCGGGATGAGGCCACAGGATTTGGGAACTGTTGTAAACCCTGTTGCAATTTATTGTGAGCAGGCAAAAATCCCTTCATGGCAAACTGTTGGGCTTGAAAAGAAGAAAGCAAAGCAAAGTCACGTTGACTTTCATTAGAACCAGAGCGTTGAAACCAGCCCTCAAGCCTTTGAAAACCCCTCCTGACTCGCTGTCCCTGCCCTCCCCTCCACTTTACTGGGGTGCCCTGCCTTTCACTGCTGCCTCTGTGGGGGCTCTGGGGCAGGGCTGGGGTTTGGCTGCTGCTGCAGCATGAAAGGGAAAAGCATCATCCGGAGCCTCCAGCCGCGCCTGTTTTGTTCCCACCATAAAAGCCGGTCTGGAGAGCTCTGCTTTGTCTTGGAGAGGCATTAGCACAAGGCTGTTTAGTGCTTTTAAAACTCCAGCCTGTATTTAAATGCAACAGAGACTGACTTAAAGCCACTCAGGTGCTGCCTGGTCCCCGGAGTGAAATCGAATGATTTCAAGGGAAATTTCGCAGCCATTTCTTCCCCCAGAGTTATAATTTTCCTTCTCGGAGCCTCTAAATCACACATTAGGCTGCTGGCTTTAAAAGCCACATCAATGTCACTTGTGAAGGCAAATGAAGGCAGAGCGTGGTTTCTCTGCGGTGGGAGCACAAATTGTACAAATCAGGAAAGGAAGGAGCCCACTGGCGATTTTGAATTATGAGAAATTTTTTATTTGAAAACAAGATCTATGGGTATTTCCTTTGGTGCTGTTGCTTTGTTGAATGTATTAAGGGACCAAGTGCGCATAAATTCCTCGGCAATCTGAGGAATTGATTAACCTCTCTCTATTTATGATTAGCTCCCAAATTTCTTCTATTAATTTTTGAGAGCAAGGTCTGGACGCTGTTGTTTTGCTGTAAAAGGTGAGGGGCTGGAATTAATGTTGCCTCAACGGGTTTTCCATGGAGAAGATGAGGAAAAGTAGGGAAAAAAAATTCATATTTCCCCGATATTTAGCCCTGAGTCTCATAAAGGCATCGATGCAGTGAAGGTGTCACTGCAATGGCACTGGGTGTGTTTTTAAAGTCCTTCCCAGCCCAAACCATCCCAGGATTTTCTCTTTCTACATAAAAAACGGAAGCGGGGCAGAGGCACTTCCCCTTTGCTTTGTTCCTTGTCCACCAAGGGCCACCCAACCTGACAAATTTCCCTGTTTCCAGCACCACTGATTTCCCCGCACTAAAAGGCGCCTCCAGAGAGTCACTTGAGGACTCGCAGAGCAAACTCCACTTCCCTGATAATTTGTTCCAAAGGTTAATAACCTCCACAGCACGAAATAACTCGTCCAGCTGCTAAAATCATTCCTTTCTCCAGCGTGGCATTAAGCTCATCCGGGAGGAGGAAGAATCCGGGGTTTAATTCGTGGCTCAGGAGAGCCATGAGTGTTCCCCAGCCTTGTGGCCACAAACCCACGTGAAGATTTGCAGCCCCATTCCCGCTCCTCAACGAAATCCCATTGTTATGGAATCATTCCAGGAAAATTGATATTTATCCCCGTTGCTGATGAGGAATTCTCCTGCTCCTTTCACCCTGTTTTGGCTCTGTCCATGGCTCGGTCCTGCCTTGCTCCGTGTGGGAGCAATCCCCCGGTTTTCCCTTCATGGATTTGCTCTTCCAGCTCTCTGAGACCAAAAGAAGGAACCCTTTGTGAGCCTGTGACATCTCCACATTTCTCTCTGTGGAACACTGACCACAGTCTTGAGGGAATAGCATGAAAATTATGGATGTTTTTCCACACTATGAAATGCCATTTAAGGCCAAATACCGTTTAAATACCATTTAGAGCAGTGCAATCCACGTTCCCATTAAGTTGGAAGTCCCCAAAAGCCTCCTGCATGCAAAAATCACTGCAAACCAAGCTCAGTATCATGCTACTACATCCTCAAATTGCTGGGAATTACTTTCATTTCTTATTCAGAGCAATTTAACAAATTATTAAACATGAACTGTCCAACAACAGCCTGAAGAAGAGTTTTTCACCACCCAGGCTTCAGATGTGGGGAGGTTTTGGCCTCACCCATGTGGAATTTTGTAGTTTTGCTTTGAGTCTCCTGCTCCAGTGGGAATGTAATGATGATAATTTAACTCCACATCCATAAAAAAAGGGCTCTGGAAGGATCTGCATTATTCTGGAATAAGTAAATTTAAGAGGTTCTGTAAATTCAGGATTTTGGCAGTTGAGTGGGGGAGAAATGAAGGTGTTTGTCAAAGACCCCAAGCCTGTCCTGTCCTGCAGAATTAACAAATTCCTGGTTCACTAAAGATCCTTGAGGAGTCCAGCAATCGCTCCAGTTTTATTCCACCATTTAATTTGGGATGAGAAAGAGCTGAAGGTGAAGTTGGGTCAGGAGATGGAGGGGATTTATTGTCTCTGCAGGCCAACAAAAGGATGGGTTTGGTGAACATCTGGCTTTTTAGGACATCTCTTTTTCCAGAAGCATCCCTGGCTTTTGACACCTCCATTAAAACTCAGACCTGCAAACTGGAAGGTTTGGAAAACCAGGAAAACCCTGGGGTGTTCCCATGGCTTTGGGCTGTTTCCTGTGGGTGATTTGTGACTAGGAAATGTTTTTTTCACTTCAGATAAATCCATAACAAGGTTTTAGAAAGAGGGAGCTGAATGTGCTGAGTTCTCTCTGCCTCCCTCCTCCCAGCAGTGGATAAAATTCCTTCTCCTGGTGCCACCTGGGGATGGATCCTTCAGAGACAGAACTTTACTGTAAAATAATTCCTCACCTGAAGTCTGTCTTTTAGTTTGAGCTAGAACAGCGGGTTAAATCACCACTAAGGAGAAAAACCAAGATCTAAAAGGGAGAAAAAAAAAATTATTCCCTTTGAAAATGTGTCAGGTAAAAAAAAAAAAAAATAGAACAGATTTCTCTTCATTCCCAGCAAGTGTTAAATCCCTCCTCCACCGGGGAGGGGGTGTGTCAGGTTTAAATCCAGGTTTAATCTTTAATATTCAGAAAAAGGGAAAAGCCTTTGAGTGATTTAATTATTCCATGTTCGCTGTTTTAAGTAATTATCAGGTATGAACTTGAATTAGCAGCATACAGCTGAACTCAGTTTAAAGGAAACAAAATAAATAATAAACAAAAATCATATAAACCCCATAACCTTTCCCCTACCTCCATTTTTAAAAAATTTTATGGTTTTTACAATCCACCTCTGGCTGTTATTTTTCACCCTGACCTGGTGGCCGGGTAAGACAAGGTAGGGGCTGGCCTCAATTCAAACTTAACTGCGGCAATTAATTAGTGCCTGTGTGTACATTTTGTAAGTGGTTTAAGGAGTACTGGTTAAACATTGATGAATTTTAAAGCAGGATAAGCACATAAATAAGAGGTCACATGTGATTTCTGATCATTTCTTACAGCGTGTTATTAATTTTTTATTAATTCTGGAGAGCTGTTTACAAACTGCCTGGCACCAGCTGCAGTCAGAAAGTAAATGAAGCTCTCAGAAGAGGAGGGAGAACTTGACAGAAACTCTTCCCTCCTCCAGGGGCATCAGGATGAACCATCCTGGGAACAAAACAGAGGCTGGAGCTGTTCCCAGTGGGTGCTGAGATTGAAAATGGGGATTGTTGGCATCTCTGGGACAGGTGGAAGCTGGAAGTTCAAAAATCATTTGGGGTGTTTTGTGTTATTCCAGACTTTCCAAACGCAGGAGTGGAGTGGTTTGAGTTACCTGGAGGACAGAACAGTCACAGGGGGATGCCTGTCCGTGAACACAGACTTGGCTTACTCTGAGTTGTAAAGTTACTCTTTGGTGCACCTTCAAACCGAGGAGGTTTCCTTGATCCTGGAGTGGCAGCCTGGGCTGTCAGAGCCCCACTCTGGGCAAACCACACAGGAACCCGTCAATATCTGTAGGCCTGGTTCGTGCCTGAGGTGTTTTACTTTTCTGAAATTCTTTTCGCAAAGAATTTTCTGTCAACAGGAGAAATGTTTTTGTAACTGTGACTTTGTTTTTCATTCCTTTCCCTAGGAGGGACTTCTTCTCGATGTCCCTCTGCTCCGACCAATGTGAGTGAAGAGGTTTGTCTTTGTGTCACCAATCCAATTGGTCTGTGTGAAATAGGATAAAAGGGAGACACATCCCAGAAATAAAGGAGTCATTTTCAGCCTTCTGAAGTGGGAGTCTGTGTCACTGTGGTGTAAAACAGCATCAGATATCTTCTTGCTCTTCGCACAAAACCATGGCAGGGTTCAAAAATCTGGAGGGGAGTGTAGAAGCCTGGATTTCCATGGGGAAAAAGCTGGGGATGGGAGAAACTGGAGCCCCTGCAAAGCCTTTGGGGTGGAACAAACCCTCTGGGTTGTTTCCTTCGCAGTAGAAATGATGCAGGTGAAGGAGTTATCCTCAAATTCCCAGCTGTGAGTGGCTGAGTTCCAGAGGAGCTCCGCGGGCTGTGGCAGGAAGGGAAGGTGACACTGTTTTACACCACAACGACACAGACTCCGACCTTCAGGAGGCTGAAAATGACTCCTTTATTTCTGGGATGTGTCTCCCTTTTATACTATTTCACACAGACCAATTGGATTGGTGACACAAAGGCAAAACCTCTTCACTCACGTTGGTCAGAGCAGAGGGACGTCAAGAAGAAGTCCCTCCTAGAGAAAAGAATGTAAATAAAGTTACAGTTTACAAAAACGTGTCTTTTGTTTCCAGAAAATTCCCTGGGAAAAGAATTTCAGAAAACCAAAACGCCTCAGGCGCGGAACCGGGGCTACAGGTGTGCTGCTCCCAGATAACACCCGCAGCTTTTTCTATGAATTCCAGTCTTTACAAACCTTTCAAAAACATGAATAGCAAAAAATAAAATCCTCTTTTCTCTCTGTTTTCCTTGCCTGGCTCACTGTTGTTACGCCAGGATCCCACTGGGAGCCCTGCTCATGGCGAGGTGTCCCTGGGCATCAACTGTGCCTTTGTTTTCTTCCCCTTCTTCCAGGTGGGCATTTCCTGTCCCCTCTCCTTGTGCTGGCTGCTGGTTATTGTGGATGTAGGGATGGCTTTGTTTCCTTTGGAAAGCCTTTGTTTGGGACTGTTTCATCCTCAGCTTGGAAGCAGAGAGCGGCAGGGACATCAGACAGAGCTCCTCGTGCCACCTGTCTCCCTGCCAACAGGCAGTGCTCATCTTTTTTATTTCATGTATTTCCATCCCTTCATCCATCTGATGCTTCATCTGAAGCTTTTCTGTCCTCTCTCCCCACCTCTTTTATTGTCAGGTGTTTTTTTCCCCTCCTCTGAGCCTCAGCTGATTTCTTCAGTGAAGGTCCTTGAACCTGTCAGGTTTCTCTCCAGGAGGGATCCTTACAAAGGCTGGTGTTGCCCATTTCTATCTTTTCCAAAGGCACTTTGAAGTGATATTTCCCCCTCCGTGTTTTATGGGGAGATCTTAAATTTTAGAGCAAAAAAAAAAATTTTATTCATAAACGATCTGATCACTGTTTTCCTCCTATTTTCGCTTTCCACACCAGTTGTTGGTATTTATTGGAGGGTGGAGCACAGGGGCTCTGCTGAGTCTGAGCTCCTGCTCCAGAGGCTGCTCCACACTGTGGGATGTCCCTGCTCCAGGGAACTGGGCATCAGCACAGCCTGGATGTGTGTCCTGGGCTCAGGATCCGTTCTCTGCCCTGGAATGGTTTGGGTTGGAAGATCCTGAAATCCCATCCAGTGCGACACCATCCACGGGCAGGGACACCTCCCACTGTCCCAGGGTGCTCCAGCCTGGCCTTGGACACTTCCAGGGGTCCAGGGGCAGCCACAGCTCCTCTGGGAATTCCATCCCAGCCCCTCCCCACCCTCCCAACCAGGAATTCCTTCCCAATATCCCATTTGAATCTCCCCTTTGCAAGAGGGAAGCCATTCCCTGTGTCCTGTCCCTCCATCCCTCATCCCCAGTCCCTCTCCAGCTCTCCTGGAGCCCCTTTAGGCCCTGCCAAGGGCTCTGAGTTCTCCCATCTGCAGAATTTCTCCTTTCCTTTCAATGTCACCAGGCTGGAAGATTTCTGTGTCTTTTCACAACTTTCTCCACTTGTGCCACTAACCAGATGACCTTTGGCCTATAAATTTGAGTTTTATAATCTTCTTTCTCATGTAGAGAATCCTCTTGGAGCCAATAAACTTTTTAATGGCCTCAAAGCACACATCAGAATCAGGATTTACCCAGTTTAAACTGGGGTTTTTTTCTTATAAGCTGTATCTCCAGTCTGATTCCCATTTTGGAATCCACTTAGTACAAAATTTGCCAGAAAATTTGGTCCTCTGGAATATAATCTCATCCAGGACATCTGGGAATGAGGAATTCAGGAGGGACACACTCTTCCCCTTCACTGGAGCTACTTTTAGAGCAGGCTCCCCGCAAAATTCTAAATTTTTGTTCACGTGGCAGGGCAGAAATGGGACACGTGCAATATTTATGGAAACAAAGCCTAGAAATAAAAACTGGGGTGGGCCATCCTCCATTCCAACACTGCAGGGAGGCCTTGAAAAGCTCTTCCTGATTCTGGCAGGGAGGGTGTGACCCGTTTCACCGGGGCTGTGGAGCTGAGATTTGTGTGATCCACTCACGGGGCAGAGACAGAACTTTCCTGAGCGGAGCAGGGAGCGGCCTTGGTCTGGCTGTTGTTGAGTGATGCTGTCTTACACCACAACGACACAGACTCTGAGATTCAGAAGGCTGAAAATGACTCCTTTATTTCTGGGATGTGTCTCCCTTTTATCCTATTTCACACAGACCAATTGGATTGGTGACACAAAGACAAACCTCCTCACTCACATTGGTCAGAGCAGAGGGACAGCAAGAAGAAGTCCCTCCTAGGAAAAGGAATGATAAACAAAGTCACAGTTCCAAAAACATTTCTCCTGTTTCCAGAAAATTCCCTGGGAGAAGAATTTCAGAAAAGTAAAACACCTCAGGCACGGAACCAGGGCTATAGTTGAGCTCCTGCAAGGTGGAAAACCTGGAAAACCAGGCCCGGGGTTGTCACAATAGGACAGGAAATAAAGGTGCTTGGCTGCAGTCAGGAGGCAGTAGGAATCAGAGGGTTTATTTACAATTCATTCAGCCCTTTTATAACACGCTGGACTAAAGGCACGTTATTGGTCCACAGGACTGACACCTCTCCCCTTGGCTCAGGAACAGAAATAGCAAACAACTCCTGTTGTCGTGGGAAAGGAATATTGTTCACACAAGGTTGTTTTGGGAAAAAGGAAAACTGTTGAAATGTTTCCCTTTGAAAGGCCTTAAGGATCCTCCCATTCCACCCTCCTGCCGTGGGCAGGGCTGTCTCTCCCTCTTGGATCTGTTGCATGAGGAAAACCAGCAAAAACCCCGGGTGCCTCCTGTACCTGGGCTTCCCTGTGGGGTTTATTTCACTGTGAAAACACAAATAATCACATTTCTCCTCTGGCCACATCGGCTGGAAGGGGGCTGAGCTGGAATGAGGAGCAAGGGGAGCACCAGCATGGAATTCTCTGCACGGAATTCTGCCTGGCCTCATCTCTTGCTGGTGTTACTGGTGGCTCTCTTGTTGCACAAGAGGAATTAAGCAAAGAGCGTTTTTTTGGGGGGTTTTTTTTGGTCAATAGAGAAAACTCCTTCTGTTTATTCCGCCTGTTATTATTATTATTATTTTTGTTGTTGTTGTTGTAAAAGGCTGAAGCAGATTGCAGCTGGAATAAACCATCTGCTGCCTGCCACAGCTCCTGGATATCCCACACGTGGGGGGAAATTGCCTATTGATCCAGCCAAGTGTGAACAAGCAAGGAAACCATGAAAATATTTGGTGTTTCCAGTGGAAACTCCCAGGGCTGACGTGCTGCACTTCAGTCCTGCCTGGAGGCCGTCCACTTCTAGGAAAAAAGATCAGTTTAAAAAGAAAAAAAATCAATTATTTTTATAGGAAATATACAGCTTTAATGAAAAAAATTCTTGAAGATGGAAAATGTGCTTAAAAACAGGAATGTGGGAATTTTGGTGATGTTCTGTGCTCTGTGTGGTGGCTCCTGCACAAACTGGAGGTTGTTTCCATCAGCTGAATCACCCAGAGAGCCTCAAAGCTGTTCTATGATCTGCACACTTATTTAACCAAACATTTGCACACCCTGCATGTTAATTTTAACCAGTTTGGCACCACTGCTCGAACGGGGTCCAGGACAGCCTGAAAATTGGGGTTTCCCTGCAGGGAAACTGTGGGAGTGAAAGGTGGGGAATTCCAGGAGTTTTGGAGAAGGAAAAGCTGGAGCAGGGAGTGGATTGGATGGGACCAATTGGTTGGGAGAACGTTCCAGGCAGGGAATAAAAAAAGGTGGAGAATTGTTGAAAGTCACAGGTGGGCTTTTACAGAGAATCCTGTATCCAGGATCCCACAGAGAACCTGGGGATTGCAGCCTGGAATTCCTGAGGGAATTTTGCCTTTGGGCTGGGCAGTTGGGGCTGGTTCTGCATTTAGGCCGTGACTGAGCTGCCCTCACAGATATTTCTGCTTCGTTCTCCAGTATTTGTGGTTTTAGAAACTCTCTCCTCTCCGTGACCCAATCCTGCCTTTCCCTGAGAGGGACGAGGAAGGAATTCTCCCTTCCACACACACTCAGCATTGAAATTTTATCCTGGATTTCAACTGCTGTGAATCAGTGCTGCTGGAATCGCTCATGCATCAATATATTTCTACATTTTAACCAAGTTTGCAAATTAAAATAATGCCAAATGAGGATCAGAATCATCATTTTTTTTGGCTGAGGCACAGACTCACTGCAGCAAGGAGGGATTGTCCAAGTGTCCTCCTGCATTTCCCAACAGCGTTTCTGGAAGAGCAGAGATTCTCCCACCTCTGCGCCATCTTTATTTAATTTTTTCCTTATTTATGAGCTCATTTTGCATTATTCCCTTTTTCCTGCATTTTCCACCAGCGTTTCTTGAAAGAGCAGAGATTCTCCCACCACCTCTGCTCAATCTTTTTTTTTTTTTTTTTTTTTTTTTTTTTTGTCCTTATTTAGGAGCTCATTTTGCATTATTCCCGTTTTCCTACAGAATTTCCTTGTCACTGTCACTGCCTGGGGGACGTTTTCCTGGTTGAATTGTGGCCCAGGGTGAAGTTCCAGTGGTGTGAACCTCCTTGGAGGCGCTCTGGGTTTGTCCTGTTTAATTCTGGAGGCAGCTGTGGCTCGGGGGGTGTGGGCACGGTGAAATCTGTGTTTATGTGGGGCTCTGCAGCGATTTTCCTTCCTAAAACGATAACTAATTAAACAGCTAATTAATTTTGTGTTACAGTCTCTGGGAGGGATTACTGAGCCTTGCCGTCTGTGCGTGGAGAAGGAGGGGAAGCAAGTTTTTAGTGAAGTAATTCAAGATTTTTGGGGTGTGTTCGGTTCAGGTCTCTGCTCTCCCTGTGCCATCCCTGCCTTTGCCATTCCCATTCCCAGCCGGGGTGGGAGCTCTGCTTTTCCTCCAAAATTAATCAATTTGGGATTTTTTGAGGGATAACAGGGAGTGCAAGGGTCCATTCCCTGTTGGGGTGGGAGCTCTGCTTTAAATCCAAATTTGGGGTTTATTTAGGGATAACAGGGAGTTCAAGGCCATGTGCTGCCCCACTCCCCAAATGAGGCACCTTGACTGAGGGATTACAGCGAGGCTTTGGAGCTTCGACACCTCTGTGGCCATGGACAGGGTTCCTTCGTCTGTGCAGAGTGGAGATGGGATTAATTAAAAGCCCTTCTTAATGGTTCTCAGGATGCTTTCCTTCCGAGCCTCAGGAGCAGATACTGAAGCTTTGAATAGCCACATTTTGAGGGGGTTTCGGGGTGTTTTTCTTCCTTTCTTGCAGCACCCTCGCCTGCCTCCAATTTTACCCGTCGTCATGTATTGTCTGATGTGCAAATTCACTCGGTTCTTTTTGTGTGCAACATTCAACAATTGTTACGTTTTGGTGAGCATGGGCATGTCACTGCTCCGTGCCTCTTTCTCTGATTAAGATAACTTAAATTTTACTGAAATCAAATATACATTGCCAATATAATTCAGCCTTTGTGACTAGGTAGAACCTTTCTTACAGCATAGTATATAAATAAAGAAAAGTTTGCTTCACCCTTTTGTCCATAGCGTTGTACTGTGTGCCTAAAGCTCGATTGTGTAAATTACTGTAATGCAAGTAAATCATCCTAAATCTACTTGGCTGACAACCTGAAACTTAAAAAAATCAGGGTGACAGTGAAGCATTAAGTAGATCAGGTTTGGGCAAGCATAGAGTACACGGTGGATTTTGGCTCTTCTGGTCTAATTAATATTAATACAAGGCACCTGCACGGCTTCAGGACTTTGTTAACTGGTGTTCAGAGGTGCTGAGCAACACACTGACAGGCCAGAGAAGCTTCTGATTTTCTGTCAGATGAGGAACCTGACTGATCTTACCTGGTAAAACTTCAGCTGCTGCCACCTGAGCGTGTCAGTCCCTCCTCGGGTTCAAAGCAGGACCTTCCAAACCGGCGATAAATCCTCTCCTTTTAATCTACTCAGCAGCCGGGAGCTCTCTGTGCCTCCTCCCGGGTCCCAATTTGTGAATTTCCTTCCCCGGCGAGATCAGTGGGTGCCGCGTTCCGCTGAGCTGGAAGGGTGTAGGTGATCCTGCTCTTGAGTTAAGAGCAAAAAAAAAGGATTTAAACCTGAATGCTCTGCTCAGTTAATGATAATGCTCGAGCACATTACATCTTCCAGGAGCTGTACAAACATTAACTAATTAGTACCCCCAACTAATACATAATAGGCCGGCACCGGCTGTAATTATGCATTGCTATCAGAGCTGCAGGAATTATTCAGTGAGGAGGATTTACCCGGCACATTTTGCTTTCTTCTTTTTTCTCTCCATCCCCCCCCCCCCCACCCCTTTGCTGTCGTGGATCTGTTTGCAAAATATTCCCAGGTGTGGTTGTAGCTGCTCCCACCTCAGCCCCAGAGGGTGTAAAAGGTGTTCTTGGGGTTCTGTGCCCTCAGTTCCCCCTTTTGCTTGATCCCAGAATCCCTGAAGGGGTTCGGAGGGACCTTGAGGATCACCCAGTTCCAGCCCCCAGGGCTGGTTTGGGGCTATTGGTTATTTTGGGACTATTATTTATTTGGGGACTAATAATTTTTTAAGCATTACTACTTATTTTGGGACTATCACTTATTTTAGGATTATTATTTATTTTGGGACTATTACTTAGTTTGGCACTATTACTCATTTTTAGACTATTACTTATTTTGGGATTATTAATTATTTATTTAGGGGCTTCCCTTATCTCATTCTCTCCAGGCTCAGGTCAGTCAGGCCCCCGAAGCATCCCCTTTACACCCCTCTGCCCTGAGTGTGAATTCATGGTTGAACGCTCTTGGAGGGCTTTTCCAACCCTAATGATCCTGTGAAATTGTCATCAAGGGAAAGGGTGGGAAGGGAAATGGATGCAGGAAAAGGAGTAAAAAAACCCCAAATCCCGTGACAGAGCAAATCCATTCTGGGTGGTTGTATTGGAATTTAATTCAATGAAAACCTGTCTATCTCTCTCTATATATAATATAGATATCTATCTCTATATAGAGATATCTATCTATAAATATATTTATATCAGGAGGAAAGTGCACTCTGTCACTGCTTCTTCTCCAAATGCCTCTGTATTCAGATTTGCTGTTTAATTGTTGCTGCTTTCCCAGCACTTTTGGGAGCGTGAGGGGGACTGGAAGTGTTTAATCTTGGAAAAGAGATGAGTGAGACGAGGCGTGATTAAAGAATTCTCAATAATGGCTGATTTCAACAGGAGTTATTTGGAGCTTCTCCTCTGTCTCGCTGCTCAGAAATCAGGAGACAGTGAAACCGAAAGATGGGAAGCAAAAGAAAAATAAATAAATTGGGCAAAACTACTTTTCTTCATTGGGAGAAATAAATCTGGGGGAGTCACAGCGAGATGTCCACGGGCTGATATTTCCTGGCTTTAAAGAGAACTGGGCAGGAACCACTAAAAATGGTTTGGGTGATGCTGTCAAGATGAGTAAAGATATTTTAGAAAACACAGACAGATATTTTGTGGAATATGCGCAGATATTTTATGAAATGTCTGTAGATATTTTAGGAACTATTCCCAGATTGCAGTGGACACCTCCCTGCCCGTGGCAGGGGTTGGAAGGAGAGGCTCTTTAAAGTTATTTCCAACCCAAATCACTCCCAAATCACAAATCATCATGAAACAATGATTTATTATACAAAATCTCATTCTTTGAGTTTAAGCCAGCCTCAGATCATGAGGAAAAAGATGATTTCCTCATCTGGTAAATTATTTTTACTCCTCTTGCTGCCTGTTTTTGGCTGCTGAGCCCACACTGGCCTGAGGCAGCTGCAAGTCCCCCGGATCTGAAACGTTCCTTTGGGTGAAACGAGGCTCTCCCTTTGCAGAGAACACCCCTGGAAGCGCATCCCTTATGGAACTCCTCTCCTGTCTGCCATATTCACACTTCTTGTTAACAGTTGCTCGGATTTTGGTCTGCTGCTCAGAGCCACACTCTAAAAATTTCCCCCCTTGTCACCTCCCCGGGGCGGCCGCAGATGGAGCAGAAGGCTGAGGGGAAGAGCTGCAGGGAAGTCTCTCCTTCCCCTCCCCTGGCATTTCTGATCCTCTCTCTCTCTTTTAAGGAAGAGGAGGTGAAAATACAAATATGGGCTAAAAGCAGCCTGTTAGTCTGGGAAGGCTCCGGGATCACCGTGGTGGGCACAGCATCCTCCAGGTAACCACAGCAACCGGGGAGGGGGGTCCGTGTTCTTCCCGGGGAGGATTCAGAAAATGCCACTTTTTTGTCAAAAAGGGGGAATTTATAAATACCTGCCTGGGATGTGCTTCCCAGAATGGGTCCTTGGAGTGGTTTTAATGGTGCTCCAGTAGAAAAAAGAGCTGCTGGGAGGTTTTGCTGAGGGAATAAAAGGAAGAGGACTCGTGTCTCAAATAAGGATTTGTCTGATCCGACTGCAGGGTCTGTGTTCAGCCCGTCCAGGTGTGCTTGGCTGGCAGATCTTCAAAGAATTTCCGAGAAAAAAAAAGGCATAAATTAATAAAGGCATTAATTAATCCTGAAAGTGGCTTGTGTGCATGAAGTGAGAGGTTCTGGTGAGTGATCTGGGGCAGAAGAGAAGTGCCTGGGTAGTTTCCTTCCCCAGGCCCAAGGAACGACTTCTGGAATCCCCCTGCCCGTGGCAAGGGGCTGGAGCTGAGCTTTAAGATCCCTTCCAACACAAACCCTTCTGTGAGTTTAAAATTCTTTGACTCTAATCCCATCACTCAGAACCAGAGCATATTTTGGCCAATTTCTCTGGGGGCCGGGGGTGGAAAATTTGGTGTTTAGTGGCCCAGAGAGTGAGATTTGAATACAAAAACCAAGCACCGAGACAGAGGAGTCAACCCATGAGCCTTTGGGGACACGAGGTGATGTCAGGGGTGGGGATGGAGGGTCCTGGTGTGAGGGGTGTGGGGTTCACTGAGGGAGATTCCACAGATTCCCAGATTCCCCAGATTCCAGGTGGGCCGGGGCTGGGGCTGCTGCTCTTGGTGCCTTGGGATTTCAGTTTTTACATTTTCCATCTCTTTGTCACCCTGCAGTTCTTTAGTGCAGAACTCCAAACCCCACACACACTGTGAGCTGCTGCTGCCCCGTTTCGGGCAGACACAACAATTCCTCTCCAGGCCTGGCGATCAAGGACCCCTCACTGCCCCAGGCCCCCAGGGATGGGAACAAAAGTGAGTTGGGGGCAGCAAACTTGGGGTCAGTGACTTCATCACCTGGAGCTGTAATCGGGAGATGAACCCCCAATGTGCAAATGGACCAAACTGATCCAAGCGTGACAACCCGTGAGCCATGGTCCATTTTTGGGTGCAGCCCCTGGGGGGCTTTGTCTGCCCTGAATGCACCTGGAGGCCCTTCAATAAACAGAAATAAACTGCTTTTTATCCCCTTAATTCTGCCTGGCCTCTGGTTTTGGGTAGTCCCAAAAAGGCATCACTCTCCTGCATCCCAGTCCCAGCTGCTCTGGCTCCGTGTCCCTGGAGATGATGTTCCTAAATGCCTGTTTCCCTGACAACCAAAGCCTAACAAATGATTGGTCAATTGATAAATATTTTTAGGGTTGAGCACAGTTTATAACCTGCTGCCAAATTTCCCGGGGAAATGGGATATTGGAGATCCGAGCCCCAGACTCTCCAGGCCTTGTCTGAACTTAAATTGGCTTTCTGGTGGTTGTGTGCTCCTTGGAGCCATCAGACCCGAGTGGCTGCTAATTAATCCCAAATGAGGACCAGCCCGGACCCTGATGTGCACAGGGATGCACAGACACGCCCGGCTCCTTTCTCCCACTCGCAGGAGCAGCCCCAAAAATGATCCCGGGGGTGTCACAGAGGGCTGCTCCTGACAAAGCCAAATTAAAGGAATGGATGCTGCCTCATTTCCCTGGCAGGGAGATGAGAGGGAATCGTGCTCCTTCTTCTTTGTAGATATGGAAATTCCCCATTAGGCACATCTGGCATGGGCGCTAATGAGAGCTCCTGAAAGAGCTGGGCTTTTGAAGAGAATTCGTGGCAGCGCCCTGAATTATGGGGGGAAAAAAGGAGAACATCACATCCAGGTGTTTTTTTTTTTCTTTTTCTTTTCCTATCTCATCCTACTGAAATATTAAGTTACTGTCTCCAAATAGCTGGAGTTTGGGATGTCTGTAGTTCCTGGGTTTGGGGATTCTTTTGAGTCTGGTTCTCCTGGAATAATTGTTTAACCCTTACAATAAAAACATCAAGTGAGCAGTAACAAAACTCTTTTTTTTTTTTTCTCTCCTTATTTCCTTCCACTGCCCGGTTTGGATTATTGAGCTTGTAAACTACCTGGGAACAGGGAAATTTGCACTCTGGGAGTGGCACAAAGGGGGTGATCTTGCTCAGTGATTCACAACTGCTTAGATAAACTTGTTTTGGAGTAATCCCACTGCATCAATGTTCCAAGATCAGGAATGATTGTTTCCCCATTGCCAATTAAATTTAACGGATCAGGTCAGCCATCAGAAGGAATTTCTTCACGGAATGGGCTGCAAGAGGCTGTCCAGGGAGGTTTGGAGCGTCCAAGGAACACCTGGGGCACAGCACTCAGTGCTCTGGACTGCTTGTCTAATGTCCAATTTCCAGTTAAGTTCAAGATTTTCACTCCTAAAATCCCAAACGCCTTGAAATTTGCCTGTGAGGTTCCCTGTGCCCAGAGCAGGAGTGGAGAGGAACTCGAGCCTGAACCCTCCTGGCTGTTAAAGGAGGGAGGTGCTGGCAAGACACATTTTTCCAGGGGCACAATTATTGCTGGAATCCTCTCCATTCCCATCTGAGGCAGGCAGAGCTTGTTGGGAAATAAGCTGGAAAATTAATTCATTTTGCTTGTGGGGGAAGGAGAGGCAGGAAAAAAGGGCTAGGTGCACCTGTTGCTGCGAGTGGGTTTGATGGTTAATTCTGGATGATGATTTCCTGGCTCTGATGAGACAAGTGATCCCTCACGGGTTCTGTGAGTGACGCTGAGATGACCCAAAGGGTTTGGGAGTGGTGGTGTCCCCTCTGCCCTGGCTGTTCCCTGATTTTGGGAGTCTGGTGATGTAAAATCTGCTTTTTTTGCGTTCCCCCAGCACTCTGGGGCGTGTGGGTCACACCTGCGTTTGAGTTTGGCTGATTCACCCTTGGATTTGGTGACCTGGGAGGTCATTTCCAACACGAAATGATTTTATGGGTAGTTTTGCCTGTACCTTTGAGGCAGAGATTTCCGTGGGCTGATGTCTCCAATAATCCCAACATCAGGCACAGGCTAAGCTGACACCAAGGCTGCACCTGGATCCCTGCTGTCTCTCCTCAGGCTGCGGCTCAGATTTCACTTTTCAGCGCTCCTGTGGCTCCTGGAGGAGGTTCTCTGTCTCCCTCACCGACCTCTCTCCCTCCTTTCATGGCAGGATTCTGCACAGAAGCTCCTTTCCCTTTGAAAGCTTTACCTGGGTGTGTTTCCCGGGGCTGGAGGAGCCAGGGGTGAATCGAAATCAGGCACCCAAGAAATTTTGCCGTTGGCTTGAAGGGAACCAGGATTCCATTTGAAGTGAGCAGAGGAACAGTAATAGTCCAGCAGGGAATTCCGTGAAGGGAATTTATGTGGAAGGGAATCGATTTCCTGCCTGTCCTCGACTCAGAGAGAATTCTTGCTGGTTTTGAAGCAGCAGCCAATACCTGTGGAGCGAGTTCAGCTGTGTTTACCTCTTTTAGATGAAGAGACACAAAAGTTTCTTTTATTTCCCTGAAATCTGCTGTGCAAGTGGCACTGGAGCAGCCCGTGGCCAGGGATATAAATCATCATTTGCATGCAGAGTCCCGGAGTGCCAACGCCAAAACTCTGGAGCTGCTCCGATGATAAACGAGGGACATTTGGGGAGCTGGAGGAGCAAGTGAACATGTTTAACTCCCAAAATGTGTCCTGGATGCAATTCCTCATTGCTGACTGGAGCTGTTGGCCAGAGCATCATTTCTGCGTGTCTGTTGGAGCTCACATTCCATTGATTTCATTGCCGATTCTGTTTTATTCCGGCGCTCTGCTATCAGGCAAACATCACTAAAAAGATGAACATTTACAAACTCAGAGCACAAACCAGCACAAAAGCATCTGTCTTAAGTGGGAGAGAGTCGAATAATGTGCGTGACAACAACAAAAGAGATTTGTCTCGCTGAGAGCTGGGCTGACTCTCATTTGCTGTGTGGGAAATTATGTCAGATATTGTATTAACATTGCAGGGCTCTGCCTCAGATCGAATCACAGAAGGCAAAAATAACCCTGGAGTTGTTACCAACAGCAGGACTCACGAGATTTGAGCACGCGGAGTAGGACAGGGGGAATGGCTTCAACCTGAAAGGGATTAGACGGAATATTGGGAAGGAATTCCCCCCTGGGAGGGTGGTGGGATGAGATTCCCAGAGAAGCTGTGGCTGCCCCATCCCTGGAAGGGTCCAAGGTCAGGCTGGATGGGGCTTGGAGCAATCTGGGATAGTGGAAGGTGTCCAAGGGTTGGAACTGGACAACCAGTTTTCCAACCCAAACCATTCCATGATTCTCAGATTTGCAGATGACGCCAAGCTGAGAGCGAGTGTGGATCTGCTGGAGCATAGGAGAGCTCTGCAGAGAGACCTGGACAGGCTGGATCCGATCCGTGGGCAGAGTCCAACAACGTGAGGTTTTACAGCTCCAAGTGCCGAGTCCTGCACTTTGGCCACAACAACCCCTGCAGCTCTCTAGGCTGGGGACGGTGTGGCTGGACAGTGAAAGGGACCTGGGGGCCCTGATGGACAGCTGGACATGAGCCAGCAGTGCGCCCAGGTGGCCAAGAGGGACAATGGCTCCTGGCCTGGAGCAGGAATGGTGTGGCCAGCAGGAGCAGGGAGGTCATTCTGCCCCTGGACTCGGCACTGGTGAGGCCACACCTCGAGGGCTGTGTCCAGCTCTGGGTGTCTCAGTTTAGGACGGACATTGAGACCCCTGAGCACACCCAGAGGAGGCCACGAGGCTGGTGAGGGGCTGGGAACACAAACCCTGTGAGGAACGGCTGAGGGAGCTGGGGTTGTTTATCCTGGAGAAAAGGAGACTCAGGGGTGACCTGACCACTCCCCACAACTCCTGAGAGGTGGCTGTGCTCAGGTGAGGGTCAATCCTTTCTCCCAGGTGACCAGTGACAAGAGGACACAGCCTTAAGCTGCACCAGGGGGAGTTTAGGTTGGACATCAGGAAAAAAATTCTTCCCTGAAGGAGTGATTGGGCACTGGAATCTTCTGCCGGGGGAGATGGTGGAGTCACCGCCCCTGGAGGGTTTAACAAAGCCTGGACGTGGCACTCAGTGCCATGGTTTAGTTGTTGAGGAGGTGTTAGTCCATAGGTTGGACTTGGTGATCTCAGAGGGCTTTTCCAGCCTGGTTCATTCTGTGATTCTGTGATTTTAGAAGTTATTTGAGTGGGAATTTTGGGAACTGGTCCTCAAATGTGGGAGCAGCTGCTCTGGGCAGGAGGGAGATGAGGGGTTCCCCCTGTAGAGTCATTAATTATTTATGTTCCAGTGCTCATCATTAATGCTCACTCTTGACTCGGGTTTCTCTGTAATCCAGATCAAAACCCCAAGTTCAAAACCTGCTCTGAGGGAATTTATTTAGACTTAAAAAGAACATGAAGCTACACTACGATTTTTCAGCAGTACCTTCATGCTTTTCCCTTCTCCCGTCTTTTCCTGCTGCTCCTTGACCAGAATTTTTGGTCCCTCTCGCAGCTCTGGGTTCAGGAGTTGACCCCAGGGCGCTGTCATTGCTCTGTCCCTAAAGGCCACCCCAAAGCCACTCAAACTCCTCTGGCAGAGGACACATTCCTTGTTTTCCTCCCCTCAAACTCCTCTGGCAGAGGACACATTCCCTGTTTTCCTGGGCTCTGTGTGCAGCCCTTCACACAGGACAAAAAGGGTTGTGAAATTCCTGTTCTGTCAGGGAGATAATGATGAACATCCTGTTTTCCCTGCTCCAAACCAGAGCTTCGAGGCTGAGGGCAACTAATAACACGAATGAAATAAATAAATTAATGAGAAATTATCTGAGCCCGCTGCTCCTCTGTGGCAGCAGGGACTGCAGCCAAAGCTTCACCTCAGTCCAGTGCAGAGGCCAAAAAATCCTCGAGGATTTTGGGGAGAGAGGCTGCAGGATTCAGGCCTCAGACA